>NC_092337.1:228860000-229160000 GCF_046630445.1 Rutidosis leptorrhynchoides | reverse complement strand
TTGTAATTACTAGTATTATTAATATTATTATTAAACAAAAGTATTATTATTAACAATATCATTATTATTATTAATATTATCATTTTTAATCAAGTTATTATTATTATTAGTAGTAAATCATCATTATCAAAACTATCATTTTATTTTTAAACAAATAAATATTTTTGTACATAAAACATACTTAATACATATACTACAAATATATTAATATTCCATATAGCTATATATATAAAAATCATATTAACATTACTTATATAAAAATTTACATACAACAAATTAAGTATTTTTAATATAATCCTAAATATATACAGATATTAATATAACTATATTAATCATTTTAAATACATATATAAGATAAATACGTAAAACATATAATTTAAGATATAACATAAAGTATATGTTTTTAAATAAAATCTAGTATAAATCTTATATAACTATAAAATATATATATAAATAATATATATTAATAAATGAAATTATGATATTTCTATTATATGTTTTAATAGAAATGCAATTAATATATGTTCGTGAATCTGAGGCCAACCTTACACTTGTTCAGTGCCGTCATATGTATTTTTACTACGAAATACAGTATGGTGAGTTTCATTTCCTCCCTTTTTAAATGCTTTTGCAATATTTTTTTTTTGAGACTGAGAATACATGCACTGCTTTATAAATGTTTTACGAAATAGACACAAGTAATCGAAACTACATTCTATGGTTGGATTATCGAAATCGAATATCACCTCTTTAGCTTGGTAGCCTAAGAATTAGGGAACAGTACCCCTAATTGACGCGAATCCTAAAGATAGATCTATGGGCCTAACAAACCTCATCCGGGTTACGGATGCTTTAGTACTTTAATTATTATACAGACGAGAGGATTCTATTATACAGACGAGAGGATTCTGTTTTGGGGATACTCTATATGTATTATGTTAATGTCGGTTACCAGGTGTTCACCATATGAATGATTTTACCTATAAGCAGACGAGAGGATTCTGCTATGGGAATTATATTTATAAAATGAAAATCTTGTGGTCTATTATATTATTGGAAATGATTGAATATGATAAACTAATGAACTCACCAACCTTTTGGTTGACACTTTAAAGCATGTTTATTCTCAGGTATGAAAGAAATCTTCCGCTGTGTATTTGCTCATTTTAGAGATATTACTTGGAGTCATTCATGACATATTTCAAAAGACGTTGCATTCGAGTCAGTGAGTTCATCAAGATTATTATTAAGTCAATTATAGTTGGATATATTATGAAATGGTATGCATGCCGTCAACTTTCGATGTAATGAAAGTTTGTCTTTTTAAAAACGAATGCGATGTTTGTAAAATGTATCATATAGAGGTCAAGTACCTCGCGATGTAACCAAATGTAATGTATTCGTCCAGATGGATTAGGACGGGTCATTAAATCACGACACGTATTAATTAATTTGAATATTATATATTAAACTATATATGAATTTTTGAACTACTGATTGTGGACTACTAACTGTGGACTAATAACATTGGACAATTAAAATGAATTAAAATATTGATTATAACATATGAAACTAAATATTTCTTCAAGTTTGCCACTTGATTTCATCTTAAATCTCATTTATATCTTGACGATTACAATGTGCGTTCAAACCTTTCATGATTCTTGAAAACACCTCAATCGAGAGGATGAACCAAGCGCACTTCATCTACGGAAGAAAAGATTGATACATATAGTTATACACCTGAAAAATACTTGGAACCTGAGTAAACGTTTGACACGTATCTGTGATAGCTCCTTTGGCATTGTTATTACCGAAAATAACATTGCAATTCTTTTTCAAATTAGCCAATTTTATCACAGCTCCAACAAATCAACTTCAATTTTTCATTTGAATAAACCTTATTATGAAGATTACCCATTCATCATCGTTACTGGAGAACTGTTTATATTCCACCACATTAGCAGTAAACTTACCAACAACTTTGTTGATCTTTGACTTTCCGAAAAATCATTATATTTATCGAAACTCCATCATGTGTTCATCTGCATCTTATAACGAGAATTGTCATACCAATTACTGAGAATTAGCAATCAGTATTTTGAATCTCGCAGCGTATCTACATCAACAGTTATATGTATACATATAACATTTATCTCTTATAATTATGATCTTCCATTCTGAAATTTTGAAAAGCACCCAGTCTACGAATTAATACTCTAAATTTTGAGAAAGCTGAATGAAGCAGCAGAAACTGTAGACAAATCACAAAGACTAAATCTGCCTTCAAAGAATCCTTATGATTCTGTTTCTGATGAAATCTTTAGCGAATACCTTACTTCTTAATTACGTTAAATCATTGCGAATGAATTTCTTCATCACCCTATGATTCTAAAATTCTAAGATATCATCGTAACTTTCATTATAAATATCCTCGATATTTCTGAAGATATTTTCATAACTATTCGTATCTAAAATTATTCATTTATTCACCTTATCAGTGTTACATCAGAAAGGAAACTCTTTTAGTTTCTAAATTCTGAAGAAAAAAATTCGAATTTAAAATATGAATATTTTTGAAGTAGTGTTGGGAACTGAAGAATGAGTTAATATAATATAATGACACTTGATCAACGTGATTATATTACATTAAGTTATGCTGAGTTTCTAATAGAACATGATGATTCACAGACCCTACCGTCATCAGGTGCCATATTACATGACTCTTACATTCTATCTAATCTATAAACATATCAAGAACATATTTTCTTGATAGTCCTATCTTTTTCCTTGAATTCTGGTAATTTAACAAGTCAGATTGTGCTATTACCATTTCTTCTGAGAACATTAACTCTGTTCATTCCGAAACTCATATCTACGAATTCTGGACTATTATTCGCTTGACTTAAAGTCGGGAAGAGAAATCAAAAGGATGGAACTTCAAAATATAAAGGAAACGTAGGGGGTGGATATATAGTAAAATATTCGACAGAGCAATCAAAACAGATAATCGCATTTAATCAAAGCGGATCCTAATTTCCTTAATTACCGAAAAATAAAATCTTATTACGAAGATTTCCTCTAAATCCCTTGAATTCCGGAAATCAATAGTGACTACGTCACTGGTTAAGACGAACCTACATTTATTCATTTCACTATTTCGTGATAACTTCACTCATATTCTTCGAGTAATCGAATTACTTTATCCATATTACTCTAAGGTAATAAAACTCTATTTATCAACTCATATTCGTCATGAAAACATTTTTATTGTTAGCTATGACGACCTCGATCAAATTTCGAGACAAAATTTCTCTAACGGGTAGGTACTGTGACGACCCGGAAATTTCTGACCAAATTTAAACTTGATCTTTATATGATTTTGACACGATAAGCAAAGTTTGATAGGTTGAGTCTCAAAATTTTTGAACTGTTTATATGGTTTCAGTTAACCTTTGACTATTCCCGACGATTCACGAACAATTTGTTTGTAAATAAAAATGTAACTAACTATAATATATATATATATATATATATATATATATATATATATATATATATATATATATATATATATATATATATATATATATATATATATATATATATATATATATGATAATTAAAGATTATAAACTATAATTTAAACATTAGAAATTAAATGTGTAAAATAAGATACAAAATAATCAAGTGTAATGAATCAATATATAAATATGTATGATTTTTCTTTATAATTATTTTTATATGTATAATGTAATATATATATATATATATATATATATATATATATATATATATATATATATATATATATATATATATATATATATATATAAGATATGAATAATCAATATATGTTATTATATATAGTAGATAGTGGTTAAATATTACATAGTTAATAATGTAAAATCTAAGCATATTAAAATTACTTATAAGTTAAAATATAATTTCTATACTAGTATTATTTACATTAAAATAAATATTAATATTAACATCATTATTAATAAAATTATATATAAAAATGAAATTTGATATGTATAAATTATTATATTGTTATTATTAATATTAGTAATATCATTTATAATATTAATGGTAATATAACTAGTAGCATTATTAGTATCATCAATAAGATTATTATTATCATTTTATTAATTAAATTTATTAAACGTATCATTATTATTAGTATTAATATTATCATATTATTTTTTTACCATTTATTATTACTAGTCTCTTTATCAGAAATATTATTATTATTAGTATTATTATTGGTATTAATATATTTATACTTGTTAATTATCAAAATTTACAAATTATACATATGCATATACAAAATATAGTAATATACATAAATACATATAATTACGTACTTATACATATAGGAATCAAAATTAGTTTCCTATTATTATCTAAACTGTGTAATTTGTCTGCTAGATATCTGTAAATTGTACGAATCAGTTTGCTATCACTCTTAGCTCTATTTTCTTTTCCTGTCTTCTTGCTCTTATGGTAATTCTGTGTCGACATCTCGTTTGGCTATAAAACAAACAACAATCTTTTCATATTGGAAGAAGTCCTTTGAGTTCCTCCACCAATGATATCAATTAGATGTATTCGTTTATCTGGAAATAAAGAAATAGAAAATTTGTACGAAAAGTGTTAGCTTTCACTATCTGTTAAATTATTTACGTATCCTTTTTCTTTATGGTTGAAATATCCTGTCCTTCCTGTCTGATTCTTGTTACACGTCTAAATCCCTTCACAATGTAAACAAATCAATCATATCAACTTTACTAAGCTTAAATTATACGATTACTAACATTATATAAGACTATTCCCATCTGCAATTCGGAAAGAAAATTAGAAAATAAAAAGGAACCAAAACCATTCTCTCTATAAAATTGATTATGAACCACCCGCATTGATTCATCATCTTTCGAACTCACTTTCCTTCCTGTGTTATAATTCAAACAAACACCCTCACCTTACCTCGATAATATATAAACATATACATATACATACATATAGAAACACGAACCTTTCTATTGTGTTCTATTTAAATACCAACCATTATAACAAACCTCAAAACACCACTTTTATTTCCGTTTCATGCTACACGAATATCTTCTTCTGTTTCCCGTTTCCATTCCAGTGAACCATTTGAAACCACCACCTTGTAACCTTAGATCGTGCCAGACAACCACCAAACTGAAATCAAGATTATTTTTTGTTTCTCCCTTGTGAACACACAACACACAAGACCCAAACCATCATTTTTTTCTATTTTCAGTTGCAAACACCACCAACATCGAACCATTATTATTCGGCTACTACTGTTTTGCTGTTTAATTCCAACATCACGATCAAACACTTGTAAACTTTTATTTTCTACAAGTCTTCTATTTTCTACCGAGCTAAACCACCAATAAATCATCTGCTACAGCTCCTGTGTAAGTTTATGTTGGAAAAACCGCTGATGCAGTTTCTTTTCCTTTTGATTTCTGATCGAATAAAAGACTGCTTTTATAAGAATAATACTCCTTGCTTTGGCCGACAAAACCCCATCATAACAAACCCACTTTCCCCATAATCGATGGATACAGCCTTTATTGTATTATATTGGTTTATGGTAGGGTCAAAACCTATACAATCACCCACTACCGAATAAATTATTGTTGGAACTATATTCCTGTTGAATCCACAATCGAAACCTATTATAACCGCTACTGTAATGGGTTATTTGTGTTCCAGTCGACTTCAACATATACCACAGCTGCATCCTATTTCATGTTCATATAATATAATCCAAATCAACTTAGGTTTATTTTAAAAACTGGGCCTTGACATGTCTAATGCTACTATCGGGCTAATAGATTTCATTCAAACATTGATATGTTCCATTGGATAATGGGCCGTTCGTGTAAGGCTAAGCCCAATAGATATTGGGTCAATTATCTTTCTGCTGCTACGTTTATTTCTGTTTTCAAACGATTGATAATGAGACGTGTTGATGATGATGAGTTGGTGACGGGTACAATGATAAATGATGATAATGATGAGGTGATACTGTGATGATTAGTGAAGACAGACGAGAATGAGGATAGTGATAGGTAAAACGATGATGATGATTATGGTTATAAGTTATATGTTTTATGATTATAATTATGATTATGATTATGATGGATGAAATAGATAAAGATATAGATAATAATATAACGATGATAGTGATCTTTTGGAATTAGGGTTAAGTGATGTTAAGTCGATGATGATGGTAATTAAAGATATAGATGAATGATGATGATAGTATATGGTGATAATGATTTCCAGTTAGTTGCAATTTTGATGAAGAAGAGAAACAGAAATAATATGCTAAACATAAATAGATTTCTCAATATATCAGAAAGACAGAGATGGATGAGTGGTTTGGGTGTGTTGTGATAAGCGAGAGGTCTCGGGTTCGAGTCTTGGCAAGGTCACTATTTTTTGGGCCAATTTTATGAGGTAGTTTTCATTATTATTATTATTATTATTATTATTATTATTATTATTATTATTATTATTATTATTATTATTATTATTATTATTATTATTATTTTTATTATTATTATTATTATAATTATTATTGTTATAGTTATGTTAGATATTATTATTATTACCATTATCATTAGATTAGTGTTATAATTATTATTTATAATAAACAAATGAAAATCATAAAAAAAAATATTTTACATTTATATTAATATTATATACTGTTGTTTAATAAAATGTTGTTACAACTAAGTTACAAATAATATATATATATATATATATATATATATATAACAATGGAAATAAAATATATTATTAATATCAATACATAACTTGCTCGATTACGATTACATGCTTTAATATATATATAAATGATATAGGTTCGTGAATCCGAGGTCAACCCTGCATTGTTCAATATCGTCATATGTATTTTTACTACAAAATACAGTATTGTGAGTTTCATTTGCTCCCTTTTTAAATACTTTTGCAATATATATATATTTTTGGGACTGAGAATACATGGGCTTTTATAAATGTTTGACGAAATAGACACAAGTAATCGAAACTACATTATATGATTGAATGATCGAAATCGAATATGCCCCTTTTAGTCTGGTAATCTAAGAATTAGGGAACTGGCCCCTAATTGACGCGAATCCTAAAGATAGATCTATCTGGCCCAACAAGCCCCATCCATTGTTGCAGATGCTTTAGTACTTCGAAATTTATCATGTCCGAAGGATGTCCCGAAATGATGGGGATATTCTATATGCATCTTGTGAATGTCGATTACCAGGTGTTCAATCCATATGAATGATTTTTATCTCTATGTAGTTTGCGAAATGCCTGATATGAGAATGATGTTTATGAAAAATGAAATCTTGTGGTCTATTATATTATTGGAAATGATTGATTATGATAAACTAATGAACTCACCAACCTTTTGGTTGACACTTGAAAGCATGTTTATCCTCAGGTATGAAAGAAATCTTCCGTTGTGCATTTGCTCATTTAGAGATATTACTTGGAGTCATTCATGACATATTTCAAAAGACGTTGCATTCGAGACATTGAGTTTATCAAGAATATTATTAAGTCATTGATAGTTTGATATATTATGAAATGGTATGCATGCCTGTCAACTTTCGATGAAATGAAAGTTTGTCTTTTAAAAACGAATGCAATGTTTGTAAAATGTATCATATGAGGTCAAATACCTTGCGATGTAACCAAATGTAATGTATTCGTCGAGATGGATTAGGACGGGTCGTTAAACTTGTCAAATCTTGACTTGGATTCTGATCGGTCAAAATCCGAATATGTAATTGAACGAAAATGATTGTTCTTCGAATACATATATTTGCAGATGCAAATAGGATAGTTACTGATTGTTGAATTAAAATTGAAGAATATACAGTATAACATGTTAATATGAAATTTAAATATTTCTCGGGTATTACCTACCCTTTAAAATATTTTCACCATTAACAGTTTGTACAAAAGAATTTTTAATTACAATCTTTATGAAAATATACTAACATATATATTTTCTTCAGATGTAATCATGGATTTAATGAGTCAATACGATATTAATCCCATATGATTTACCGTTAGAACAAGAATATATAATCTATAAAACATTAGAGATTACATAATCGTCATGTAGAACGAACATAAATGATGTAGAACGATATGTAGAACGATAATTATGCTCGAGTTATAGATTGTGATGTTGAGGCGTGTGATGTTTAGGCTACTGGTGCTGGTGGTACTGTTAGTGCCGGTGATGCTGCTGGTGCTTGTAAGTTGTGCACCATATTCTCCGAAGCTACTACTCGGGCGCGAAGCTCGGGACTTCTTCTATTACTCCGGGATGATTGGTGGTTCGGACGACTGCATGAATAAGACATATAATTTGTGATAGTATATAATCGTGATGAGATACTCTGGAAATGAGAGAGAAAATGGTGTTTCGGACAGGTTCGTCGGTAAGTGTTTTCAGGTTCTTCACCAAGAGTGCATGTTGGTGGGTGGAAAATGTAACGACCCTGGATTTTCCAACGTTTATTTATTAATAATTATTATTATTAATACGTGTGATTAAACAAATGTATGTTATTACATTTACATGTTGCCATGACTAAACGTACTTGACTTTAATTGCCAGAAACGTCTTTGTGACACACGAAACTTACACGAATAATATTTTCACATATTATTTACATTCATGATTAGTTTTATTAATCATTTTAATTAACTATGGTTATTAGTTAATTACTTGGGCTTTAATTGGATTTATTTGTTAATTACATACAACTTGGGCTTTTAATTGAACATGAGCTTATAAAGCCCACCCTACACCCTTAAGTGGACTAGTTAGCCCATACATACATGTAAGTAATCCATTTGAACTTAACTAGTTAGTTAAAGACTTAAGGAATCTAGTTAACATACAATCCCCATGCATGGCCATCCATTAACCAACTTTTTCAAGCTTTTCATGCTAGGAACCAATGAACTAATCCCTCCCCTCTTGGGAGCAGCTGGCCGTCGGCCTTAGGAGGCCTAGGAGTGGTTTTTGTTTCATTTTACTTATTACTACTTCACTTGTTTTTCTCTCATTCTCACACACAAAGATTACTTGCATTTTTCTCTTAAACATCTCTCTCTTCTTGTAAGTATATTGAACAAATCTTCTTCTCTTTTCTTTGTCCCAAAACCGAACCAAACAACCCTTAAATCATCATCATCCTTGTTCTTTATTGTTAATTGTTTGTAGTTGTTAGTTGTTGTTACTTTGTTACTTGTTATTATTTACTTACTAGTTTCCAAGAATCAAACTCTTTAGTTTCATTCTTCATAATATCTTGAATTTTCAAGAACACAAGAACATAAACTTACTAGTATATGATTCTACACTTAATGTATCAAAAGATTGTAAGTTCATAGTTGTTAAACTCATACTTGTAACTCATGTTAGTAAACTTTAAAGTTTACTTTCCTAAAGATCAAACTTTGGTTTGAATCTTTAAAGTATGAACAATAATGAACTAGTTACTTACTTATTTAGTTTATTACTTCTTTTCTTGTACATTTAAATTCATGTTTGTTGTTAAATGGTCAAGTATTACAAGTTAGTCTTGATCTCATATCTCTTGGAACTAAAAGTTAACTTAAGAGTTCAAGAACATGTAAATGAAACTTTTTAATTATAACTTGGTACACTTATGTTAGATCAAGACTTTTGAGTCTTAGATCTTCAATATCTAACTAAGAACTATGTTCTACAACTTAAGATCTTGTTTACATAGTCTACTTTCAAGTTCATAACTTAATATTACTTTATAGTTCATGTATGTGTTAGATCTAAGACTTTGATGTAACTTTGGTTCATCAAACTTCATACAACTCTTAAGTGAGTTGTGCTTCATGTCTTAGACTTACACTTGGGTTATGATGGTCAAACCACGGTAAATATTATGTAAACACATCATTGATTTGTACACTTGAAGCTATAGACATCAAGGATGAGAACCATGATGAACATCAAGCACCAAACTCACCGGAACCCATTATTTTTCTGCTTTGTGCCTTCTACCTACTGTTTTCTGGTTTCTATAACAGACCAGTACACATGGGCTACTGTAACCTTGATTTTAAAATATCTATGTTCGAGTAGATAACTTTTCATATAGGACTCGTCTTAATCCGAGTTACGGTTTAGGATTTATGGCCCTCCGATCGTCACTATGTCCATTTAACGTTGTGCTAAAAATTCTGACCTACTCGCACTTAGACCGTCGCCACGGTCAAACGAAGATGAGTTTGCTTCTGTAATTTTTACCACAACTAAAGGACTCATAGATGGAGCCATGGCCACTAGTATTACCTTATTTCATTAGGTATAGAGTCCGTGGTGACTGACCGAACTCAGCCTTTGTTTTAAACTACTTTCATGAACGAAACTTACTTTACACCTTTTGTTTAATGATGAATGATGATGACCTATAAGACCTTACTGACTTAGTACTATTTGACTTAGGTTGAGGACCCGTTTGGACAACCTTCATTACTTGCTTACTTTCCGAGTCATACTTTACCGCTACTTCATCATTGTGAGTTATAGAATTCCCTTTTTACTTTAACTTATTTTGGGAACTGAGAATACATGCGGATTTTATGTTTTACATACTAGGCACGAGCACTTAAACTTTATATATGTGTGGGTTATACAACGGCATAAACATTCCATTTAGCTCGGTAACGTTTAATCATTGGTTTTTGAACCGTGAACGCGAATCTTAGATATGGATCCATAGGGTTTGACATCCCCACTCGGGCTAGTCGCGCTAGCATTTAATGAGTGTTTAATACTTCGTAAACATACGCACTTGCCAAGTGTACTTTCAGGGGGTATAAACATTAAGTTAGTTACCAAGTGCCCACGGTTAACATATACTTTATCATACTATTTTGAAACTCTCTTTGTAGCACTGAAATCTCGTGGCCTACCTTACATAATGTTATACTTAAACTATAGCTCACCAACCTTTGTGTTGACGTTTTTAAGCATGTTTTTCTCAGGTGCTTAAGGTTATTTTCTTCCGCTGTCGTGCTAGTCTTGCCGTAGACACCCGCTGCTCTAGTGTTATCACTGCATGAACTGTTTAACTTGCATTCAGACTTTAATACATTTTAAACTATGTTTTGTAACGACCTAAGGGTCACATACATTTATTCGTGCTTGCTATTCATAGAAGCATACTGTTGGTGTAAAACATTTGATGTCGGTTATGACGTCACCTTTTTTATCATGAATGCAACTTCTTTTATTACAGCATATAGTACTTAACCTTGTAATGATCCTGTTGTTGATGATTCGTAGACGATGGTTTTGTACGGGGCATCACATTTGGTATCAGAGCATTGGTTTTAGGGAATTAGGTTGCATTAGTGAGTCTAAGACCGACCCGAGTAGGATTCACTAATAGGACTAATCTACAACTTGCTAGTTTACTTGTTTCCGCTGAACTTACTGCATGCTGCTGCTTACTTTTACTGCTATATGCCGTATGCTACTACATGATTTCACTACCATATGATATTACTTGCTTTTGATTGCATGCTACTTCCGTACGATTCGTTATTATTGCCATGCTACTTATTGTTATACATGATTTAAACTGTTGGCCCAATACGTGCTTGCTTTATGACTTACTGACATGGAAAATTTATTTTTCCTTGTTCAGATGTCGGATGTTCCACCTGCTATCGTTTTGGACAGTTTAGACTCATCAGCCACCCCACCTACTGCTGCTGCCGACACACCGATCCCGCTACCCACGAGTGACCCCGGCGCTTCATCTTCCGGGACTAGCAGCCAGCCGCCCGCAACAGTGGCTACTATTGACAGACACGTGGACCCTACGGAGACTCCAGCTCCGTCTGCTCCCGGACCCTCGGAGCCACAGCCCCGCATCGGTGGTGTTGTGATTCCCGCGGAGTTCGGGGAAGGGCCATTCCGTAACCATATGCGCATGCCGTGCCGACGCGCTCCTAATGGACGTTATTGCCGATTCCGCCAGGCAGACACAGAGAGATGTTGGCAGCCTTCGGACTGCCAGTTGAGCCACCGGTGCCACCACCACATGATTCGGATGACTCATCATCCGCTGATTCTTCATCAGATGATTCTTCATCAGACTACAGTGACGATGAGGACCCTGCTGATATACCTATTCAGCCACCCTCCACCCCGCCGAAGAAGCGGTATCGCTTCGACGGTGCCATCATTCCGGGGATCAATGGAGGACGAGCCTTCACTGACGCGTTTGGTCGGTGTCGTAGGGTTACTGCTAGTAAACGGCACATACGTAAGGTTCCCCGTTACGTACTGACTATTTCTGGAGCCGGAACGTCTGCACCCCGTTTCGTGCGGTCTGCACCACCCGCACCACCTGCACCGCCTGCCCCACCATCTCCCACAGTCGAGGAATTGACAAGGGAGGTGGAGACCCTCCGAGCTCGAGTTACTAAGCTCAAGGAGTAGTTGGCTCAGGTTTTAGACATCCTACACCCACCTTCACCGTAGGACCTTTTGTATTAGATTTCATGATGTAATCTAGTTGTAGTTGCATATTTCACTTATGTATTGTACGAATCTATCATGATGTATGAAACTTATTATTAATGAATGGAAACTTTGTGATGTTACTTTTTGCACAAGTGTTCTATTTACATTACTGTATGGTGTTTTGCGGTACTTGTATCAACTTGCGTTACTTAATTAACATGTGTTGTGCTGTTTACATGTTGGTTGTTATATACTATATTATTATATATTGAATGCTGGATTTTGACTTGAGTCAAAAATTTTTTTTAGAACACCATGGCTAACGGTCGATCCACACCTACTGCTGCTCAAATTGAAGAGATGATCCAAGAACGTGTAGCCGCAGCCATTGCGGAAATGCAACCCCAAGCTGCACCGCCACCGCCACCACCACCGGTTATTCAACCCGTTCGAAATGGGTGTACTTACAAGAAATTCCAGAGCTATAAACCACATAACTTTAGCGGCACTGAGGGGCCGGTTGGTCTCACCAGATGGTTCGAGAAACTTGAATCAGTATTCCGAGTTAGCAACTGCTCGGAGGACAGTAAAACCAAATTTGCTTCTTGCACGCTGTCTGACGGCACGCTCACGTGGTGGAACGCAATGGCACAGGCACAAGGCATTGATGAGGCGTATGCTACGCCATGGGAAGAATTTAAATGTGCCATGATTGAGGAGTATTGTCCGGGAACCGAAATCCAAAAGATGGAAATGGAATTCATGCAGTTAAAGGCCGTTGGGAACGACCTTGATGGTTACAACAGGAGATTTTTGGAACTAGCCCTGATGTGTCCGACAATGGTCACCCCAGAATTCAATCGAATGGAGAGATACTTCTGGGGACTCCCTAAGAGCATTAAGGGAAATGTCACCTCGTCCAAACCACCAAATGTTCCCGAAGCGATGCGCATGGCGCATACTTTAATGAATCAGATAACCATTGATGAACTGGAGAAAACTAAGTCTGAAGCAGGTTCTAGTGAGAAGCGCAAATGGGATAACCACAACAACAACAACAACAACAACAACAACGGTGGAAACCCCAACCCCTGTAGTGACCCGAACTTTTCCATGTTTATATATATTAATTGAGATTGATATTTACATGATTAAATGTTTCCAACATGTTAAGCAATCAAAGTTGTTAAGACTTGATTAATTGAAATATGTTTCATATAGACAATTGACCACCCAAGTTGACCGGTGATTCACGAACGTTAAAACTTGTAAACACTATATGATGACATATATATGGATATATATATAGTTAACATGATACTATGATAAGTAAACATATCATTAAGTATATTAACAATGAACTACATATGTAAAAACAAGACTACTAACTTAATGATTTCGAAACGAGACATATATGTAACGATTATCGTGGTAACGACATTTAACTGTATATATATCATACTAAGATATATTATATATCATAATATCATGATAATATAACAATTTAACATCTCATTTGTTATAATAAACAATGGGTTAACAACATTCAACAAGCTCGTTAACCTAAAGGTTTCAAAACAACATTTACATGTACGACTAACGATGACTTAACGACTCAGTTAAAATGTATATACACGTAGTGTTTTAATATGTATTAATACACTTTTGAAAGACTTCAATACACTTATCAAAATACTTCTACTTAACAAAAATGCTTCCAATTACATCCTCGTTCAGTTTCATCAACAATTCTACTCGTATGCACCCGTATTCGTACTCGTACAATACACAACTTTTAGATGTATATACTATTGGTATATACACTCCAATGATCAGCTCTTAGCAGCCCATGTGAGTCACCTAACACATGTAGGAACCATCATTTGGCAACTAGTATGAAATATCTCATAAAATTACAAAAATATGAGTAATCATTCATGACTTATTTACATGAAAACAAAATTACATATCCTTTATATCTAATCCATACACCAACGACCAAAAACACCTAAAAACACTTTCATTCTTCAATTTTCTTCATCTAATTGATCTCTCTCAAGTTCTATCTTCAAGTTCTAAGTGTTCTTCATAAATTCTACAAGTTCTAGTTACATAAAATCAAGAATACTTTCAAGTTTGCTAGCTCACTTCCAATCTTGTAAGGTGATCATCCAACCTCAAGAAATCTTTGTTTCTTACAGTAGGTTATCATTCTAATACAAGGTAATAATCATATTCAAACTTTGGTTCAATTTCTATAACTATAACAATCTTATTTCAAGTGATGATCTTACTTGAACTTGTTTTCGTGTCATGATTCTGCTTCAAGAACTTCGAGCCATCCAAGGATCCGTTGAAGCTAGATCCATTTTTTCTCTTTTCCAGTAGGTTTATCCAAGGAACTTAAGGTAGTAATGATGTTCATAACATCATTCGATTCATACATATAAAGCTATCTTATTCGAAGGTTTAAACTTGTAATCACTAGAACATAGTTTAGTTAATTCTAAACTTGTTCGCAAATAAAAGTTAATCCTTCTAACTTGACTTTTAAAATCAACTAAACACATGTTCTATATCTATATGATATGCTAACTTAATGATTTAAAACCTGGAAACACAAAAAACACCGTAAAACCGAATTTACGCCGTCGTAGTAACACCGCGGGCTGTTTTGGGTTAGTTAATTAAAAACTATGATAAACTTTGATTTAAAAGTTGTTATTCTGAGAAAATGATTTTTATTATGAACATGAAACTATATCCAAAAATTATAGTTAAACTCAAAGTGGAAGTATGTTTTCTAAAATGGTCATCTAGACGTCGTTCTTTCAACTGAAATGACTACCTTTACAAAAACGACTTGTAATTTATTTTTACGACTATAAACCTATACTTTTTCTGTTTAGATTCATAAAATAGAGTTCAATATGAAACCATAGCAATTTGATTCACTCAAAATGGATTTAAAATGAAGAAGTTATGGGTAAAACAAGATTGGATAATTTTTCTCATTTTAGCTACGTGAAAATTGGTAACAAATCTATTTCAACCATAACTTAATCAACTTGTATTGTATATTATGTAATCTTGAGATACCATAGACACGTATACAATGTTTCGACCTATCATGTCGACACATCTATATATATTTCGGAACAACCATAGACACTCTATATGTGAATGTTGGAGTTAGCTATACAGGGTTGAGGTTGATTCCAAAATATATATAGTTTGAGTTGTGATCAATACTGAGATACATATACACTGGGTCGTGGATTGATTCAAGATAATATTTATCGATTTATTTCTGTACATCTAACTGTGGACAACTAGTTGTAGGTTACTAACGAGGACAGCTGACTTAATAAACTTAAAACATCAAAATATATTAAAAGTGTTGTAAATATATTTTGAACATACTTTGATATATATGTATATATTGTTATAGGTTCGTGAATCAACCAGTGGCCAAGTCTTACTTCCCGACGAAGTAAAAATCTGTGAAAGTGAGTTATAGTCCCACTTTTAAAATCTAATATTTTTGGGATGAGAATACATGCAGGTTTTATAAACGATTTACAAAATAGACACAAGTACGTGAAACTACATTCTATGGTTGAATTATCGAAATCGAATATGCCCCTTTTTATTAAGTCTGGTAATCTAAGAATTAGGGAACAGACACCCTAATTGACGCGAATCCTAAAAATAGATCTATTGGGCCTAACAAACCCCATCCAAAGTACCGGATGCTTTAGTACTTCGAAATTTATATCATATCCGAAGGGTGTCCCGAAATGATGGAGATATTCTTAAATATGCATCTTGTTAATGTCGGTTACCAGGTGTTCACCATTGAAATATGAAATCTTGTGGTCTATTATTATGATTTGATATATATAGGTTAAACCTATAACTCACCAACATTTTTGTTGACGTTTTAAGCATGTTTATTCTCAGGTGATTATTAAGAGCTTCCGCTATCGCATACTTAAATAAGGACGAGATTTGGAGTCCATGCTTGTATGATATTGTGTAAAAACTGCATTCAAGAAACTTATTTTGTTGTAACATATTTGTATTGTAAACCATTATGTAATGGTCGTGTGTAAACAGGATATTTTAGATTATCATTATTTGATAATCTACGTAAAGCTTTTTAAACCTTTATTGATGAAATAAAGGTTATGGTTTGTTTTAAAATGAATGCAGTCTTTGAAAAACGTCTCATATAGAGGTCAAAACCTTGCAACGAAATCAATTAATATGGAACGTTTTTAATCAATAAGAACGGGACATTTCAGTTGGTATCCGAGCGTTGGTGTTAGAGAACCAGAATTTTGCATTTGTGTGTCTTATTGAGTTTGTTAGGATGCATTAGTGAGTCTGGACTTCGACCGTGTCTACTTGAAAAATGATTGCTTAACAAATTTTGTTGGAAACTATATATTTTTAACATGTGAATATTATGTGATATATTAATCTCTTAACGCGTTTGATATTATGTGATAGATGTCTACCTCTAGAACAAGTCCCATTGACTTACCTAATAATAATGAAGAGTCAAATGTAAATTGGAATGATTCGTGGACTGATTCACAAGTTCCCGAAGAGGAACCGGAAGAAGAGTCGGAACCGGAAGAAGAATCGGAACCGGAAGAAGAATTGGAACCGGATGAAGAAATAGAACCGGTGGGGGAAATAATAAAATGGTTAAGTAAAAGAAAATCCTCAACCAACCGACCAAGGTAAATTATGGTCAATGGTGTTTCCGCCAAGGAAGCAAAATATTGGGAGGATTACCAATTCTCCGATGAATCGAATTCCGATGAGAATTCCGATGATGTTATAGAAATTACCCCAACTGAATTAAAAAGGCAAAAGAAAATAATAAGGGAAAGGGCATAAAAATAGAGAAATCTAATTCCAACCCCGATGAACTTTATATGTATCGTCAACCCCCGAAGTCCTTAAGTTGTAATAATGACCCGGGAACCTCTAAACCACCAGGTTTTTCTAAACCAATGTGGATAACGACGGCTCGTATTAGGGGAACATCATATATCCCTAGAAACTTGGCAAAACGAACCAAAACCGAAGAAGAAGAAACAAGCTAGTCGGAATAAGATAGTTGTATTCGTGTGGTGTAATATATGTAATATAGTGTGCTTATGCTTTATGATATATGTAAAAATTTCTTGTATTAATAAGTATTTTTTTTTATGAATCTAACTCTTGTCTATTTTATAGTATAAAAACACAAAATGGATAGACAACCCAATATTTTAAGAGACCTACCCGGAGACATGATTGATGAAATCTTGTCTAGAGTCGGTCAGAATTCTTCGGCACAACTATTCAAGGCGAGATCAGTTTGTAAGACATTCGAAGAACGTTCCAAGAATGCCTTGGTTTATAAAAGGCTTTCGTTCGAAAGATGGGGGATATCACATTGGGAAATCCATAAGTTACGATGTGTTTACTTTGACGCATATATTGCGGGGAACCCAAATGCTATTTTACACAATGGGTTAAGAAATTATTTTTACTCAATATATCCGAATATTGGACTTCGTGATTTAGAAAAAGCGGCTAACATGCAACATAAAGAAGCATGTTATGCTTACAGAATAGTAATGTTCGCTTCTCACCAAAGTGAGAACAAGAACATCGGCCTATAACTATTAAACAAAACGTTCCCACAAGTGACGGAGTCGGTAATTGGGGTAAGAAATGAGGTTTTTAGATTGTTACGGGACTGTTGGACATTACGTAACCCTCGTCCCTTTGACGACGTTACAACACGCTGTCTTATCAACGGCCATAACGGTTATGTTCCACAAGACCAAGGATGGGAAGTAGTCCTAGTAAAACCAGAATGCATGACTTGTTTCTGGACGTATGAATTACGTGTCTTTATTGCCTTTGCTGAACGACTTGTGTACTAGCTAGAATTATCTTCACAACTATCTTGTATCAAAGTTAGTGTGTGCTATATTTCATGCTTTATGTAAAATAAGCGATATTGTAAGTTTGTAAAATATTGTATAAAAGTTTGAACGCAAAATATTATTATAATCAGTTTTTCAGATAGAATTGTAGTAGTTGAATTGTATATTAGCTACTAAGTATGAACTTAACGGGTAGGTACTACCCGAATTTAAACTTATAAAACGCTAATATGAAGAAAAAGCTTTTATAAATGAGTTCATATTATGCTACGAAATACTATTAACTACTCTTAATATTCTGTATGATTAACTTGTTCCATTTGACTATTTTGAAGGAAATGGCACCGACTACTCGACACACCGTGAATATGAATGAAGAGGAATTCCGTACTTTTCTAGCTTCAAACATAGCCGCAGTACAGGCTGCGCTACATACCAACAATAACCTTGGATCTAGCAGTACAGGAAATCGTGTAGGATGCACCTACAAAGAATTCACTGCCTGCAAACCTTTGGAATTTGATGGAACCGAAGGACCGATCGGATTGAAACGGTGGACCGAGAAGGTCGAATCGGTGTTTGCCATAAGTAAGTGTACTGAAGAGGACAAAGTGAAGTACGCTACGCATACCTTCACAGGTTCTGCGTTAACATGGTGGAATACCTATCTAGAGCAAGTGGGACAAGACGATGCGTACGCACTACCGTGGTCAGCATTCAAGCACTTGATGAACGAGAAGTACCGTCCCAGAACCGAGGTCAATAAGCTCAAGACAGAACTTAGAGGGTTACGAACCCAAGGATTTGATATTACCACGTACGAAAGACGATTCACAGAATTGTGCCTATTGTGTCCGGGAGCATTCGAAGATGAGGAAGAGAAGATCGACGCGTTTGTGAAAGGATTACCGGAAAGAATCCAAGAAGATATAAGTTCACACGAGCCCGCCTCCATACAACAGGCATGTAGAATGGCTCTCAAACTAGTGAACCAGATTGAAGAAAGAATTAAAGAACAGACTGCTGAAGAGGCCAATGTGAAGCAAGTCAAAAGAAAGTGGGAGGAAAACGGTGATAAGAATCACCAATACAACAACAACAGCAATTACAACAATAATCGTAACAACTATCCCAACAATCGCAACATCAATCGCAACTACAAAAAACGGCCCAACAACAACAACAACAACAACAACAACAACAACAACAACAACAGCAACTACAACAATCATCCCAACAACAATAATAACCGCAACAACAACAACAATCAGAAGCAGCTATGCCAAAGGTGTGAAAAGTATCACTCGGGGTTCTGCACCAAATTTTGCAACAAGTGTAAAAGAAATGGTCATAGCGCGGTGAAGTGTGAGGTCTACGGACCAGGGGTTAATAGAACGAAAGGAACAAATGGTGTCGGAACGAGTAATGGCGGAGCAAGTAGTGTCGGAGCCAGTTATGCCAATGTAGTTTGTTATAAATGTGGAAAACCGGGCCACATTATTAGAAATTGCCCGAACCAGGAGAACACGAATGGACAAGGCCGCGGAAGAGTTTTCAATATTAATGCGGCAGAGGCACAGGAAGACCCGGAGCTTGTTACGGGTACGTTTCTTATTGACAATAAATCTGCTTACGTTTTATTTGATTCGGGTGCGGATAGAAGCTATATGAGTAGAGATTTTTGTGCTAAATTAAGTTGTCCATTGACGCCTTTGGATAGTAAATTTTTACTCGAATTAGCAAATGGTAAATTAATTTCAGCAGATAATATATGTCGAAATCGAGAAATTAAACTGGTTAGCGAAACATTTAAGATTGATTTGATACCAGTAGAGTTAGGGAGTTTTGATGTGATAATCGGTATGGACTGGTTGAAAGAAGTGAAAGCAGAGATCGTTTGTTACAAAAATGCAATTCGCATTATACGAGAAAAAGGAAAACCCTTAATGGTGTACGGAGAAAAGGGCAACACGAAGCTACATCTTATTAGTAATTTAAAGGCACAAAAACTAATAAGTAAAGGTTGCTATGCTGTTCTAGCACACGTCGAGAAAGTACAAACTGAAGAAAAGAGCATCAATGATGTTCCCATTGCAAAAGAATTTCCCAATGTATTTCCGAAAGAATTACCGGGATTACCCCCACATCGATCCGTTGAATTTCAAATAGATCTTGTACCAGGAGCTGCACCAATAGCTCGTGCTCCTTACAGACTCGCACCCAGCGAGATGAAAGAACTGCAAAGCCAATTACAAGAACTTTTAGAGCGTGGTTTCATTCGACCAAGCACATCACCGTGGGGAGCTCCTGTTTTGTTTGTCAAGAAGAAAGATGGTACATTCAGGTTGTGTATCGACTACCGAGAGTTGAACAAACTTACCATCAAGAACCGCTACCCACTACTGAGAATCGACGACTTATTTGATCAACTACAAGGCTCGTCTGTTTATTCAAAGATTGACTTACGTTCCGGGTATCATCAAATGCGGGTGAAAGAAGATGATATTCCAAAGACTGCTTTCAGAACACGTTACAGTCATTACGAGTTTATGGTCATGCCGTTTGGTTTAACTAATGCACCAGCTGTGTTCATGGACCTTATGAACCGAGTCTGTGGACCATACCTTGACAAGTTTGTCATTGTTTTCATTGATGACATACTTATTTTCTCAAAGAATGACCAAGAACACGGTGAACATTTAAGAAAGGTGTTAGAAGTATTGAGGAAGGAAGAATTGTACGCTAAGTTTTCAAAGTGTGCATTTTGGTTGGAAGAAGTTCAATTCCTCGGTCACATAGTGAACAAAGAAGGTATTAAGGTGGATCCGGCAAAGATAGAAACTGTTGAAAAGTGGGAAACCCCAAAAACTCCGAAACACATACGCCAGTTTTTAGGACTAGCTGGTTACTACAGAAGGTTCATCCAAGACTTTTCCAGAATAGCAAAACCCTTGACTGCATTAACGCATAAAGGGAAGAAATTTGAATGGAATGATGAATAAGAGAAAGCGTTTCGGTTATTGAAGAAAAAGCTAACTACGGCACCTATATTGTCATTGCCTGAAGGGAATGATGATTTTGTGATTTATTGTGACGCATCAAAGCAAGGTCTCGGTTGTGTATTAATGCATCGAACGAAGGTGATTGCTTATGCGTCTAGACAATTGAAGATTCAAGAACAAAATTATACGACGCATGATTTGGAATTAGGCGCGGTTGTTTTTGCATTAAAGACTTGGAGGCACTACTTATATGGGGTCAAAAGTATTATATATACCGACCACATAAGTCTTCAACACATATTTAATCAGAAACAACTGAATATGAGGCAGCGTAGGTGGATTGAATTATTGAATGATTACGACTTTGAGATTCGTTACCACCCGGGGAAGGCAAATGTGGTAGCCGATGCCTTGAGCAGGAAGGACAGAGAACCCATTCGAGTAAAATCTATGAATATAATGATTCATAATAACCTTACTACTCAAATAAAGGAGGCGCAACAAGGAGTTTTAAAAGAGAGAAATTTAAAGGATGAAATACCCAAAGGATCGGAGAAGCATCTTAATATTCGGGAAGACGGAACCCGGTATAGGGCTGAAAGGATTTGGGTACCAAAATTTGGAGATATGAGAGAAATGGTACTTAGAGAAGCTCATAAAACCAGATACTCAATACATCCTGGAACGGGAAAGATGTACAAGGATCTCAAGAAACATTTTTGGTAGCCGGGTATGAAAGCCGATGTTGCTAAATATGTAGGAGAATGTTTGACGTGTTCTAAGGTCAAAGCTGAGCATCAGAAACCATCAGGTCTACTTCAACAACCCGAAATCCCGGAATGGAAATGGGAAAACATTACCATGGATTTCATCACTAAATTGCCAAGGACTGCAAGTGGTTTTGATACTATTTGGGTAATAGTTGATCGTCTCACCAAATCAGCACACTTCCTGCCAATAAGAGAAGATGATAAGATGGAAAAGTTAGCACAACTGTATTTGAAGGAAGTCATCTCCAGACATGGAATACCAATCTCTATTATCTCTGATAGGGATGGTAGATTTATTTCAAGATTCTGGCAGACATTACAGCAAGCATTAGGAACTCGTCTAGACATGAGTACTGCCTATCATCCATAAACTGATGGGCAGAGCGAAAGGACGATACAAACACTTGAAGACATACTACGAGCATGTGTTATTGATTTCGGAAACAGTTGGCATCGACATCTACCGTTAGCAGAATTTTCCTACAACAACAGCTACCATTCAAGCATTGAGATGGCACCGTTTGAAGCACTTTATGGTAGAAAGTGAAGGTCTCCGATTTGTTGGAGTGAAGTGGGGGATAGACAGATTACGGGTCCGGAGATTATACAAGAAACTACCGAGAAGATCATCCAAATTCAACAACGGTTGAAAACCGCCCAAAGTCGACAAAAGAGCTACGCTGACATTAAAAGAAAAGATATAGAATTTGAAATTGGAGAGATGGTCATGCTTAAAGTTGCACCTTGGAAAGGCGTTGTTCGATTTGGTAAATGAGGGAAATTAAATCCAAGGTATATTGGACCATTCAAGATTATTGATCGTGTCGGACCAGTAGCTTACCGACTTGAGTTACCTCAACAACTCGCGGCTGTACATAACACTTTCCACGTCTTAAATTTGAAGAAATTTTTTGCTAAAGAAGATCTCACTATTCCGTTAGATGAAATCCAAATCAACGAAAAACTTCAATTCATCGAAGAACCCGTTGAAATAATGGATCGTGAGGTTAAAAGACTTAAGCAAAACAAGATACCAATTGTTAAGGTTCGATGGAATGCTCGTAGAGGACCCGAGTTCACCTGGGAGCGTGAAGATCAGATGAAGAAGAAATACCCGCATCTATTTCCAGAAGATTCGTCAACACCTTCAACAGCTTAAAATTTCGGGACGAAATTTATTTAACGGGTAGGTACTGTAGTGACCCGAACTTTTCCATGTTTATATATATTAATTGAGATTGATATTTACATGATTAAATGTTTCCAACATGTTAAGCAATCAAACTTGTTAAGACTTGATTAATTGAAATATGTTTCATATAGACAATTGACCACCCAAGTTGACCGGTGATTCACGAACGTTAAAACTTGTAAACACTATATGATGACATATATATGGATATATATATATAGTTAACATGATACTATGATAAGTAAACATATCATTAAGTATATTAACAATGAACTACATATGTAAAAACAAGACTACTAACTTAATGATTTCGAAACGAGACATATATGTAACGATTATCGTTGTAACGACATTTAACTGTATATATATCATACTAAGATATATTATATATCATAATATCATGATAATATAACAATTTAACATCTCATTTGTTATAATAAACAATGGGTTAACAACATTCAACAAGATCGTTAACCTAAAGGTTTCAAAACAACATTTACATGTAACGACTAACGATGACTTAACGACTCAGTTAAAATGTATATACATGTAGTGTTTTAATATGTATTAATACACTTTTGAAAGACTTCAAGACACTTATCAAAATACTTCTACTTAACAAAAATGCTTACAATTACATCCTCGTTCAGTTTCATCAACAATTCTACTCGTATGCACCCGTATTCGTACTCGTACAATACACAGCTTTTAGATGTATGTACTATTGGTATATACACTCCAATGATCAGCTCTTAGCAGCCCATGTGAGTCACCTAACACATGTGGGAACCATCATTTGGCAACTAGCATGAAATATCTCATAAAATTACAAAAATATGAGTAATCATTCATGACTTATTTACATGAAAACAAAATTACATATCCTTTATATCTAATCCATACACCAACGACCAAAAATACCTACAAACACTTTCATTCTTCAATTTTCTTCATCTAATTGATCTCTCTCAAGTTCTATCTTCAAGTTCTAAGTGTTCTTCATAAATTCTACAAGTTCTAGTTACATAAAATCAAGAATACTTTCAAGTTTGCTAGCTCACTTCCAATCCTGTAAGGTGATCATCCAACCTCAAGAAATCTTTGTTTCTTACAGTAGGTTATCATTCTAATACAAGGTAATAATCATATTCAAACTTTGGTTCAATTTCTATAACTATAACAATCTTATTTCGTGTCATGATTCTGCTTCAAGAACTTCGAGCCATCCAAGGATCCGTTGAAGCTAGATCCATTTTTCTCTTTTCCAGTAGGTTTATCCAAGGAACTTAAGGTAGTAATGATGTTCATAACATCATTCGATTCATACATATAAAGCTATCTTATTCGAAGGTTTAAACTTGTAATCACTAGAACATAGTTTAGTTAATTCTAAACTTGTTCACAAATAAAAGTTAATCCTTCTAACTTGACTTTTAAAATCAACTAAACACATGTTCTATATCTATATGATATGCTAACTTAATGATTTAAAACCTGGAAACACAAAAAACACCGTAAAACCGAATTTACGCCGTCGTAGTAACACCGCGGGCTGTTTTGGGTTAGTTAATTAAAAACTATGATAAACTTTGATTTAAAAGTTGTTATTCTGAGAAAATGATTTTTATTATGAACATGAAACTATATCCAAAAATTATAGTTAAACTCAAAGTGGAAGTATGTTTTCTAAAATGGTCATCTAGACGTCGTTCTTTCAACTGAAATGACTACCTTTACAAAAACGACTTGTAATTTATTTTTACGACTATAAACCTATACTTTTTCTGTTTAGATTCATAAAATAGAGTTCAATATGAAACCATAGCAATTTGATTCACTCAAAATGGATTTAAAATGAAGAAGTTATGGGTAAAACAAGATTGGATAATTTTTCTCATTTTAGCTACGTGAAAATTGGTAACAAATCTATTTCAACCATAACTTAATCAACTTGTATTGTATATTATGTAATCTTGAGATACCATAGACACGTATACAATGTTTCGACCTATCATGTCGACACATCTATATATATTTCGGAACAACCATAGACACTCTATATGTGAATGTTGGAGTTAGCTATACAGGGTTGAGGTTGATTCCAAAATATATATAGTTTGAGTTGTGATCAATACTGAGATACGTATACACTGGGTCGTGGATTGATTCAAGATAATATTTATCGATTTATTTCTGTACATCTAACTGTGGACAACTAGTTGTAGGTTACTAACGAGGACAGCTGACTTAATAAACTTAAAACATCAAAATATATTAAAAGTGTTGTAAATATATTTTGAACATACTTGGATATATATGTATATATTCTTATAGGTTTGTGAATCAACCAGTGGCCAAGTCTTACTTCCCGACGAAGTAAAAATCTGTGAAAGTGAGTTATAGTCCCACTTTTAAAATCTAATATTTTTGGGATGAGAATACATGCAGGTTTTATAAATGATTTACAAAATAGACACAAGTACGTGAAACTACATTCTATGGTTGAATTATCGAAATCGAATATGCCCCTTTTTATTAAGTCTGGTAATCTAAGAATTAGGGAACAGACACCCTAATTGACGCGAATCCTAAAAATAGATCTATTGGGCCTAACAAACCCCATCCAAAGTACCGGATGCTTTAGTACTTCGAAATTTATATCATATCCGAAGGGTGTCAAGAAATGATGGAGATATTCTTAAATATGCATCTTGTTAATGTCGGTTACCAGGTGTTCACCATATGAATGATTTTTATCTCTATGTATGGGATGTGTATTGAAATATGAAATCTTGTGGTCTATTATTATGATTTGATATATATAGGTTAAACCTATAACTCACCAACATTTTTGTTGACGTTTTAAGCATGTTTATTCTCAGGTGATTATTAAGAGCTTCCGATGTCGCATACTTAAATAAGGACGAGATTTGGAGTCCATGCTTGTATGATATTGTGTAAAAACTGCATTCAAGAAACTTATTTTGTTGTAACATATTTGTATTGTAAACCATTATGTAATGGTCGTGTGTAAACAGGATATTTTAGATTATCATTATTTGATAATCTACGTAAAGCTTTTTAAACCTTTATTGATGAAATAAAGGTTATGGTTTGTTTTAAAATGAATGCAGTCTTTGAAAAACGTCTCATATAGAGGTCAAAACCTCGCAACGAAATCAATTAATATGGAACGTTTTTAATCAATAAGAACGGGACATTTCAACCCCAACAACAACACCAACTCCAACCCGAACTACAAGGGAACCCTACCTCAATGCAAGAGGTGTTACAACTACCACACTGAGTATTGCAATGTTGTCTGCGAGAAGTGCCAACGGTCTGGGCATGTTGGAAAAGACTGCAAGGTCACCACTTTGAATGGGAAGCCGAACCCCACAGGGCCAAGGAAGTGTTACGAATGCGGGCAGACAGGCCATTTCAGAAATGCGTGTCCAAACAAAAGAAAAGATGGCGGACCACCCCGCGCTAGAGCTTTCAATGTTAATGCAAGGGACGCACGCGAAAACCCCGACTTGGTGACAGGTATATTCAAAATCTACAATCTTTTAGCTTCTGTCTTGTTTGATACTGATGCGAATAGAAGTTATGTATGTAGACATTTTTGCGATAAGATTAATTGGTCATTAGTCCCGTTAAAAGAGAGTATGCTTGTCGAGGTTGCCAACGGTAAACTTGAAAAGGTTGACCACATTAGTCGAGGAGCTATTATCAACATAGCTGGAGCAGATTTCGAAATTGATTTGATACCTATCAAACTGGGAAGTTTTGACGCGATCGTTGGTATGGATTGGTTGAGTAAGATAAGGGCCAATATTATCTGTGGAGATAAAGCACTTCGCATACCACAAGGAGATGGCGAACCACTGGTTATCTATGGAGAGAGATGTACCTCGAAGTTGAACCTCATTAGTTGCGTGAAAGCACAAAAGATTATGAAGAAGGGACGTTTTGCTGTCCTAGCACATGTGAAAGCGGTAGAAACTGAGGTGAAGAGCGTGAACGACGTTCGAATTGTGAACGAATTTTCCGATGTCTTCCCTGAAGAATTGCCTGGATTACCGCTGCCAAGAGCAGTAGAGTTTCAAATCGACTTAGTGCTAGGAGCTGCACCTGTAGCTCGCGCACCTTATAGACTCGCATCTTCCGAGATGCAAGAATTACAAAGCCAACTACAAGAGCTGTTAGACCGTGGATTTATCCAACCAAGTTTCTCGCCTTGGGGCGCACCTATTCTATTTGTGAAGAAGAAGGATGGATCCTTCCGTATGTGTATCGACTACCGTGAACTCAATAAATTGACTATCAAGAATCGGTATCCTCTTCCACGAATTGACGATCTCTTTGATCAACTACAAGGATCGAGTGTGTACTCAAAGATCAATTTGCGATCCAGATATCACCAGCTGAGGGTGAAGGAAAGTGATGTGATGAAAACTGCATTCAGAACTCGTTATGGTCATTATGAGTTTCTCGTGATGCCATTCGGATTAACCAATGCACCTGCCGTGTTCATGGACCTCATGAATCGTGTCTGCAAGCCGTACTTGGATAAGTTTGTTATCGTCTTCATAGATGATATCCTCATCTACTCTAAGAGCAAAGAAGAGCATGAGCAACATCTCCGACTAGTACTTGAACTCTTGAGACAAGAGCAACTTTACGCCAAATTCTCCAAGTGTGAATTTTGGTTGAAGGAAGTTCAATTTCTGGGTCATGTTGTGAGCGACCAGGGTATCAAAGTTGACCCCGCCAAGATTGAAGCTATCAGTAAGTGGGAGACCCCCACTACTCTGATGCATATTCGCCAATTCCTAGGTCTCGCCGGTTATTACCGAAGGTTCATTGAAGGATTTTCTCTGATTGCGCGTCCTTTGACCGCACTGACTCACAAGGGTAAGAAGTTCATTTGGGAACCCGCACACGAATCAGCATTTCAAACTTTAAAGAAGAAGTTGACCACCGCACCTATCCTATCACTTCCTGAGGGCAGTGACGACTTTGTTGTTTATTGTGATGCATCAAAGAGTGGTTTTGGTTGTGTACTGATGCAACGATCAAAACTTATTGCCTATGCCTCCCGCCAATTGAAGATTCACGAGCGAAACTACACTAGTCACGATCTTGAACTTGGAGCCGTTGTCTTTGCGCTCAAATTGTGGAGACACTATTTGTATGGAACTAAGAGCACTATCTTCACCGATCACAAGAGTCTCCAGCACATCTTGGATCAGAAGCAACTGAATATGAGACAGCGTCGATGGATCGAGATGCTCAACGACTACGATTGTGAACTCCGTTATCATCCTGGCAAGGCCAATGTTGTAGCTGACGCTTTAAGCCGAAAGGAGAGGACGGCACCTCTTCGTGTTAGGGCTCTGAACATCACCATTCATTCTAACCTCAACAGCCAGATCAGAGTAGCCCAAGATGAGGCTCTCAAGGAGGAGAATATATCTCACGAACATTTTAACATACTTGTCTCTCGATTCGAGGTTAGGGAGTCTGGACTCTGATGTTATGCCGGAAGAATTTGGGTACCTCTTTATGGAGATCTACGGAACCTTATACTTGATGAAGCACACAAATTGAGATATTCGATTCACCCTGAAGCGGGCAAGATGTACCACGACCTTAAAGAACAGTATTGGTGGCCGAATCTTAAGAAAGACGTTGCGACTTATATTGGTAAGTGTTTGACTTGCTCGAAGGTTAAAGCCGAGCATCAGAGACCTTCTGGTTTGCTTCAACAACCAAAAATCCCACAATGGAAGTGGGAAAGGATCACAATGGATTTCATTAATAAGCTGCCGAAGACGGTGGGCGGATATGATACTATTTGGGTTATTGTTGTCTGTCTTACCAAATCTGCACACTTCCTAGCAATGAAGGAAACTGATACAATGGAAAGACTTGCTCAATTATACATCAAGGAGGTTGTATCTCGCCACGGTGTACCTTTATCGATCATCTCAGATCGCGATCCCCGTTTTGCTTCTAGATTTTGGCGTTCTTTGTAAGAAGCCATGGGAACCCGTCTCGACATGAGTACTACTTATCATCCCCAGACCGATGGGCAAAGTGAACGAACGATTCAGACCTTGGAAGACATGTTGCGTGCATGTATCATCGATTTCGAAAAGGCCTGGGAAAGGCATTTGCCACTCGCCGATTTTTCTTACAACAACAGTTATCACTCAAGCATTAATGCTGCACCTTTTGAAGCATTGTATGGCCGTAAGTGCCGATCTCCTATTTGGTGGGCCAAAGTAGGCGAAAAGAAAATCACCGGACCCGAGGTAGTCCATGAAACAACGGAGAAGATTGCTCAGATTCAAGCTAGACATAAGACTGCCCGCGATCGTCAGAAGAGTTATGCCGATCTTAAACGTAAAGACTTTGAATTCAACGTTGGTGACCCTGTAATGTTGAAGGTTGCACCTTGGAAGGGTGTGATTCGTTTTGGAAAGCGTGGGAAGTTGAACCCACGATACATTGGTCCTTTTGAAATCTTGGAACGTGTTGGACCCGTTGCTTACCGTTTGGACCTACCAGCACAATTGAGATCAGTTCATCCTACCTTCCGCATGTCACACTTAAAGAAGTGTCTCGCTGTACCAGAACTTATCATACCACTTGAAGAACTTACTATTGATGACAAACTCCACTTTGTGGAAGAACTAGTTGAGATTATGGATCGTGAGATCAAAACTTTGAAATGCAACAAGATTCCGATCGTCCGAGTACGATGGAATGCCAAACGAGGACCTGAGTTTACTTGGGAGCGAGAGGATCAAATGATGCGGAAGTATCCTCACCTTTTCCCGACTCCTCCATCTACCTCAGCTTAAATTTCGGGACAAAATTTTCTTTAACAGGTGGGTAATGTAATGACCCTGGATTTTCCAACGTTTATTTATTAATAATTATTATTATTAATACGTGTGATTAAACAAATGTATGTTATTACATTTACATGTTGCCATGACTAAACGCACTTGACTTTAATTGCCCGAAACGTCTTTGTGACACACGAAACTTACACGAATAATATTTTCACATATTATTTACATTCATGATTAGTTTTATTAATCATTTTAATTAACTATGGTTATTAGTTAATTACTTGGGCTTTAATTAGATTCATTTGTTAATTACATACAACTTGGGCTTTTAATTGAACATGGGCTTATAAAGCACACCCTACACCCTTAAGTGGACTAGTTAGCCCATACATACATGTAAGTAATCCATTTGAACTTAACTAGTTAGTTAAAGACTTAAGGAATCTAGTTAACATACAATCCCCATGCATGGTCATCCATTAACCAACTTTTTCAAGCTTTTCATGCTAGGAACCAATGAACTAATCCCTCCCCTCTTGGGAGCAGCTGGCCATCGGCCTTAGGAGGCCTAGGAGTGGTTTTTGTTTCATTTTACTTATTACTACTTCACTTGTTTTTCTCTCATTCTCACACACAAAGATTACTTGCATTTTTCTCTCAAACATCTCTCTCTTCTTGTAAGTATATTGAACAAATCTTCTTCTCTTTTCTTTGTCCCAAAACCGAACCAAACAACCCTTAAATCATCATCTTCCTTGTTCTTTATTGTTAATTGTTTGTAGTTGTTAGTTGTTGTTACTTTGTTACTTGTTATTATTTACTTACTAGTTTCCAAGAATAAACTCTTTAGTTTCATTCTTCATAATATCTTGAATTTTCAAGAACAAAAGAACATAAACTTACTAGTATATGATTCTACACTTAATGTATCAAAAGATTGTAAGTTCATAGTTGTTAAACTCATACTTATAACTCATGTTAGTAAACTTTAAAGTTTACTTTCTTAAAGATCAAACTTTGGTTTGAATCTTTAAAGTATGAACAACAATGAACTAGTTACTTACTTATTTAGTTTATTACTTCTTTTCTTGTATATTTAAATTCATGTTTGTTGTTAAATGGTCAAGTATTACAAGTTAGTCTTGATCTCATATCTCTTGGAACTAAAAGTTAACTTAAGAGTTCAAGAACATGTAAATGAAACTTTTTAATTATAACTTGGTACAGTTATGTTAGATCAAGACTTTTGAGTCTTAGATCTTCAATATCTAACTAAGAACTATGTTCTACAACTTAAGATCTTGTTTACATAAGTCTACTTTCAAGTTCATAACTTAATATTACTTTATAGTTCATGTATGTGTTAGATCTAAGACTTTGATGTAACTTTGGTTCATCAAACTTCATACAACTCTTAAGTGAGTTGTGCTTCATGTCTTAGATTTACACTTGGGTTATGATGATCAAACCATGGTAAAGATGATGTAAACACATCAATGAGTTGTACACTTGAAGCTATAGGCATCAAGGATGAGAACCATGATGAACATCAAGCACCAAACTCACCGGAACCCATTATTTTTCTGCTTTCTGCCTTCTACCTACTATTTTCTGGTTTCTGTAACAGACCAGTACACCTGGGCTACTGTAACCTTTATTTTCAAATATCTCTGTTCGAGTAGATAACTTTTCATATAGGACTCATCTTAATCTGAGTTACGGTTTAGGATTTATGGCCCTCCGATCGTCACTATGTCCATTTAACGTTGTGCTGAAAATTCTGACCTACTCGCACTTAGACCATCGCCACGGTCAAACGAAGACAAGTTTGCTTCTGTAATTTTTACCACAACTAAAGGACTCATAGACGGAGCCATGGCCACTGGTATCACCTTATTTCAGTAGGTATAGAGGCCGTGGTGACTGACCGAACTCAGCCTTTGTTTTAAACTACTTTCATGAACGAAACTTACTTTACACCTTTTGTTTAATGATGAATGATGATGACCTTTAAGACCTTATTTACATACTTTTAAACCTATTCGGATGATTTACTGACTTAGTACTATTTGACTTAGGTTGAGGACCCGTTTGGACAACCTTCATTACTTGCTTACTTTCCGAGTCATACTTTACCGCTACTTCATCATTGTGAGTTATAGCATTCCCTTTTTACTTTAACTTATTTTGGGAACTGAGAATACATGCGGATTTTATGTTTTATATACTAGGAATGAGTACTTAAACTTTATATATATGTGTGTTATACAACGGCATAAACATTCCCTTTAGCTCGGTAACGTTTAATCATTGGTTTTTGAACCGTGAACGCGAATCTTAGATATGAATCCATAGGGTTTGACATCCCACTCGGGCTAGTCGCGCTAGCATTTAACGAGTGTTTAATACTTCGTAAACATACGCACTTGCCAAGTGTACTTTCAGGGGGTATAAACATTAAGTTAGTTACCAAGTGCCCACGGTTAACATATACTTTATCATACTATTTTGAAACGCTCTTTGTAGCACTGAAATCTCGTGGCCTACCTTACATACTGTTATACTTAAACTATAGCTCACCAATCATTGTGTTGACGTTTTTAAGCATGTTTTTCTCAGGTGCTTAAGGTTATTTGCTTCCGCTGTCGTGCTAGTCTTGCCATAGACACTCGCTGCTCTAGTGTTATCACCGCATGAACTGTTTAACTTGCATTCAGACTTTAATACATTTTAAACTATGTTTTGTAACGACCTAAGGGTCACATACATTTATTTGTGCTTGCTATTCGTAGAAGCATACTGTTGGTGTAAAACATTTGATGTCGGATATGACATCACCTTTTTATCATGAATGCAACTTCTTTTATTACAGCATATAGTACTTAACCTTGTAATGATCATGTTGTTGATGATTCGTACACGATGGTTTTGTACGGGGCATCACAGAAAGGATCGCCTTCTTCTTGTCTCCATTGGTTAAGTCGACTACGAACCCATCCCCAATTCATCCAGAATTGAAGATGACTAATCGGTTGATTCATTCTGGTCGCACTGTTTTCGAAGCTCGTGTGGAAATCTGTAGTGACCCGAACTTTTCCATGATTATATATTATATGAGATTAATATTTACATGAATAAATGTTTCCAACATGTTAAGCAATCAAACTTGTTAAGACTTGATTAATTGAAATGAGTTTATGTAGACAATTGACCACCCCGTTTGCCTGATGATTCATGAACGTCATAACTTGTGATAATTATATAATCATTTAATTTTTTTTTATGATGTAAGTTTTTATTTTATATATATATATATATATATATATATATATATATATATATATATATATATATATATATATATATATATAAGAAGAAATACAATTAAATCAAAGATGTACAAGTAAAACACTATTTGCTACAGTAAAACACTATTTGCTACAGTAAAACACTATTTGCTACAGTAAATTTTCGCTTTGCTACAGAAAAATACTATTTGCTATAGTAAATACTATTTACTACAGTGCACTATTTACTCGTATTTAATCTGTATTCATACTCGTACAATACACAACTTCTAAATGTATATACTATTGGTAGATACACTTCAATGATCAGCTCTTAGCAGCCTTAATGAGTCACCTAAACATGTGGGAACCATCATTTGGCAACTAGCATGAAATATCTAACAAAAATACAAACTAATGGAACCTTATATTCAAGGGTAGGATCACATTTTTCTTCACTAACCATAACACTTTCATTTTTCAACTTTCATGCATCAAACTTATCTCTCTCAAGTTCTCTATTGGTATCCTAAGTGTTCTTCATCATCTTCAACAAAATCTAGCTCAATCTAGTTTATAAATCCTAACCTAGATCAACTTTCAAAACAACTACTCAAGTAAACTTCAAGAACACTTTCAAGTTTGCAAGTCTACTTCCAAGCTTTCTAATAAAATGTCACATTCATATTGATTATAAATGTTCCATATTAATTGATTTCGTTGCGAGGTTTTGACCTCTATATGAGACATTTTTCAAAGACTGCATTCATTTTTAAAACAATCATAATCTTTATTTTATCAATAAAGGTTTTAAAAACATTACGTAGATTATCAAATAATGATAATCTAAAATATACTGTTTACACACGACTATTACATAATGGTTTACAATAGAAATATATTACATCGACATATGTTTCTTGAATGCAGTTTTTACACAATATCATACAAACATGGACTCCAAATCTTGTCCTTATTTTAGTATGCAACAGCGAAAGCTCTTAGTATTCACCTGAGAATAAACATGCTTTAAACATCAACAAAAATGTTGGTGAGTTATAGTTTTAACCTATATATATCAAATCGTAACAATAGACCACAAGATTTCATATTTCAATACACATCCCATACATAGAGATAAAAATCATTCATATGGTGAACACCTGGTAACCGACATTAACAAGATGCATATATAAGAATATCCCCATCATTCCGGGACACCCTTCGGATATGATATAAATTTCGAAGTACTAAAGCATCCGGTACTTTGGATGGGGTTTGTTAGGCCCAATAGATCTATCTTTAGGATTCGCGTCAATTAGGGTGTCTGTTCCCTAATTCTTAGATTACCAGACTTAATAAAAATGGGCATATTCGATTTCGATAATTCAACCATAGAATGTAGTTTAACGTACTTGTGTCTATTTTGTAAATCATTTATAAAACCTGCATGTATTCTCATCCCAAAAATATTAGATTTTAAAAGTGGGACTATAACTCACTTTCACAGATATTTCCTTCCTCAGAAATAAGACTTGGCCACGGATCGATTCACGAACCTTTAAAAATATGTACATATATATCAAAGTATGATCAAAATATAATTACAACCATTTTTATTATGTTTTAAAGATTTGAGTGTATTAAGTCAGCTATCCTCGTAAGTAACCTACAACTAGTTGTCCACAATTAGATGTACAGAAATAAATCGATATATATTATCTTGAATCAATCCATAACCCAGTGTATACACGTCTTAGGCTAGATCACAACTCAAAGTATATATATTTTTTAGAATCAACCTCAACCCTATATTGCTAACTCCAACATTACTGCATATAGAGTGTCTATGGTTGTTCCAAATAATATATATACATGGGTTGATATGATATGTCAAAACATTTGCATACGTATCTATGGTATCCCAAGATTTCATAATATATTAGAATATATGTATAATACAATATAAGTTAGCTAGGATATGATTTGTATAGATTTGTTAAACATTTCCCGTAGCTAAAAAGATCAAAAATATCCAATATTGTTTTACCCATAACTTCTTCATTTTAAATCCGTTTTGAGTGAATCAAATTGCTATGGTTTCATATTGAACTCTAATTTAAGAATCCAAACAGAAAAAGTATTGGTTTATAGTCGGAAATTTAAGTTACATGTCAATTACTAAAGAGGTAGTCATTTCCGTCGAAAAAACGACATCTTGATGACCATTTTGAAAAACATACTTTCACTTTGAGTTTAACCAAGATTTTTGGATATAGTTTCATGTTAATATGAAAAATCATTTTCCCAGAAGAACAACTTTTAAATCAAAGTTTATCATAGTTTTTAATTATCTAAACTAAAACAGCCCCCGGTTTCACTACGACGGCGTATATCCGATTTTATGGTGTTCATCGTGTTTCCAGGTTTTAAATCATTAAGTTAGCATATCATATAGATATAGAACATGTGTTTATTTGACTTTAAAATTCAAGTTAGAAGGATTAACTTTTGTTTGCGAACAAGTTTAGAATTAACTAAACTATGTTCTAGTAATTACAAGTTTAAACCTTCGAATAAGATAGCTTTATATGTACAAAACAAATGATGTTATGAACATCATTACTACCTCAAGTTTTCTAGATAAAACTACTGGAAATGAGAAAAATGGATCTAGCTTCAAACGATCCTTGGATGGCTTGAAAGTTCTTGAAGCAGAATCATGACACGAAAACAGTTCAAGTAAGATTTTCACTCGAAATAAGATTGTTATAGTTGTAGAAATTGAATCAAAGTTTGAATATGATTATTACCTTGAATTAGAAAGATAACCTACTATAAATAACAAAGGTTCCTTGATCTTAGATGATTACTTGGAATGAATTAGAAAGCTTGGAAGTAGACTTGCAAACTTGGAAGTATTCTTGATTTTTATGAAACTATACTTATGGAATTTAGGAAGAACACTTAGAACTTGAAGATGGAACTTGATAGAGATCAATTAGATGAAGAAAATTAAAGAATGAAAGTGTTTGTAGGTGTTTTTGGTCGTAGGTATATGGATTAGATATAAAGGATATGTAATTTTGTTTTCATGTAAATAAGTCATGAATGATTACTATTATTTTTGTAATTTTATGAGATATTTCATGCTAGTTTCCAAATGATAGTTCCCACATATGTTAGGTAACTCACATGGGCTGCTAAGAGCTGATCATTGGAGTGTATATACCAATAGTACATACATCTAAAAGCTGTGTATTGTACGAGTACGAATACGGGTGCATACGAGTAGAATTGTTGATGAAACTGAATGAGGATGTAATTGTAAGCATTTTTGTTAAGTAGAAGTACTTTGATATTTTTCTTGAAGTCTTTCAAAAGTGTAAGAATACATATCAAAATACAACATGTATATACATTCTAATGGAGTCGTTAAGTCTTCGTTAGTCGTTACATGTAAGTGTTGTTTTGAAACCTTTAAGTTAATGATCTCAATTAATGTTGTTAACCCAATGTTTATTATATCAAATGAGATGTTAAATTATTATATTATCATAATATTATGATGTATGAATATCTTTTAATATGATATATACATTAAAATATCGTTACAACGATAATCGTTACATATAAGTCTCGTTTCGTAATTCTTGAGTTAGTAGTCTTGTTTTTACATATGTAGTTCATTGTTAACACACTTAATGATATATTTAAATATCATTTTATCATGTTAAATATAGAGTATCAATATCTTAATATTATACATATGTATTTAGTAGACGTTATCATAACGATAATCGTTATATATATCATTTCGAGTTTCTTAACTTAGTAAACTCATTTCTTATGTATATCACACATTGTTAATATACTTAGTGAGATACTTACTCATCATAATCTCATGTCAACCATATATATATATATATATATATATATATATATATATATATATATATATATATATATATATATATATATATATATATATATATATATATATATATATATATATATATATATATATATATATATATATATATACCACAACATGTAGTTTTCACAATTTTGTAACGTTCGTGAATCGCCGCTCAACTTGGGTGATCAATTGTCTATATGAAACTTATTTCATTTTATCAAGTCTTAATAAGTTTGATTACTTAACACATTGGAAACATTTAGTCATGTAAATATCAATCTCAATTAATATATATAAACATGGAAAAGTTCGGGTCACTATAGTACCTACCCGTTAAATAAATTTCGTCCCGAAATTTTTAGCTGTTGAAGGTGTTGACGAATCTTCAGGAAATAGATGCGGGTATATCTTCTTCATCTGATCTTCATGCTCCTAGGTGAACTCGGGTCCTCTACGAGCATTCCATCGAACGTTAACAATCGTTATCTTGTTTTGCTTAAGTCTCTTAACCTCACGATCCATTATTTTGACGGGTTTTTCAATGAATTGAAGTTTTTCCTTGATTTGGATTTTGTCCAACGGAATAGTGAGATCTTCTTTAGCAAAACATTTCTTCAAATTCGAGACGTGTAAATTGTTATGTACAGCCTCGAGTTGTTGAGGTAGCTCCAGTTGGTAAGCTACTGGTCCGAAACGATGTATAATCTTGAATGGTCCAATGTACCTTGGATTTAGTTTCCCTCGTTTACCAAATTGAACAACGCCTTTCCAAGGTGAAACCTTAAGCATGACCATTTCTCCAATTTCAAACTCTATATCTTTTCTTTTACTGTCCGCGTAGCTCTTTTGTCGACTCTGGGCGGTTTTCAATCGTTGTTGAATTTGGATGATTTTCTCGGTAGTTTCTTATATTATCTCCGGACCCGTAATCTGTCTATCCCCCACTTCATTCCAACAAATCGGAGACCTGCACTTTCTACCATAAAGTGCCTCAAACGGCGCCATCTCAATACTAGAATGATAACTGTTGTTGTAGGAAAATTCTGCTAACGGTAGGTGTCGATCCCAACTGTTTCCGAAATCAATAACACATGCTCGTAGCATGTCTTCAAGCGTTTGTATCATCCTTTTGCTCTGCCCATCAGTTTGTAGATGATAGGCAGTACTCATGTCTAGACGAGTCCCCAATGCTTGTTGCAATGTCTGCCAGAACCTTGAAACAAATCTGCCATCCCTATCAGAGATAATAGAGACGGGTATTCCATGTCTGGAGACAACCTCCTTCAAATACAATCACGCCAGCTTCTCCTTTTTGTCATCTTCTCTCATTGGCAGGAAGTATGCTGACTTGGTGAGACGATCAACTATTACCCAAATAGTATCATAACCACTTGCGGTCCTTGGCAATTTAGTAATGAAATCCATGGTAATGTTTTCCCATTTCCATTCCTGGATTTCAGGTTGTTGTAGTAGACCTAATGGTTTCTGATGTTCAGCTTTGACCTTAGAACACGTCAAACATTCTCCTACATATTTAGCAATATCGGCTTTCATACCCGGCCACCAAAAGTGTTTCTTGAGATCTTTATACATCTTCCCCACTCCGGGATGTATTGAATATCTAGTTTTATGTGCTTCCTTAAGTACCATTTCTCTCACATCTCCAAACCTTGGTACCCAAATTCTATCAGCCCTATATCGGGTTTCGTCTTCTCGAATATTAAGATGTTTCTCTGATCCTTTGGGTATCTCATTCTTCAACTTTCCTTCTTTTACAACCCCCTGTTGTGCCTCCTTTATTTGAGTAGTAAGGTTAGTACGAATAATTATATTCATAGCTTTTACCCGTATAGGTTCTCTGTCATTTCTACTCAAAGCGTCGGCTACCACATTCGCCTTCCCCGGGTGGTATCGAATCTCAAAATCATAATCATTCAACAGTTCAATCCACCTGCGTTGTCTCATATTCAGTTGCTTCTAATTAAATATATGTTGGAGGCTTTTGTGGTCGGTATATATAATACTTTTGACCGCATATAAATAATGCCTCCAAGTCTTTAATGCAAAAACAACAGCACCCAATTCCAAATCGTGAGTTGTATAATTTTGCTCGTGAATCTTCAATTGTCTAGACGCATAAGCAATCACCTTCATTCGTTGCATTAATACACAACCGAGACCTTGCTTTGATGCGTCACAATAAATCACAAAATCATCATTCCCTTCAGGCAATGACAATATAGGTGTCGTAGTTAGCTTTTTCTTCAATAACTGAAACGCCTTCTCTTGTTCATCCTTCCATTCAAATTTATTCCCTTTATGCGTTAATGCAGTCAAGGGTTTTACTATTTTAGAGAAATCTTGGATGAATCTTCTGTAGTAACCAGCCAATCCTAAAAATTAACGTATATGCTTCAGAGTTTTTGGGGTTTCCCACTTTTCAACGGTTTCAATCTTTGCCAGTTCCACTTGGATACCTTCTTTGTTCACTATGTGACTGAGGAATTGAACTTCTTCCAACCAAAATGCACACTTTGAAAACTTAGCGTACATTTTTTCTTTCCTCAATACTTCTAACACTTTTCTCAAATGTTCTTCGTGCTCTTGATCATTCTTTGAGTAAATAAGTATGTCATCGATGAAAACAATGACAAACTTGTCAAGATATGGCCCACACACTCAGTTCATAAAGTCCATGAACACAGCTGGTGCTTTAGTCAATCCAAATGGCATTACCATAAACTCGTAATGACCATAACGCGTCCTAAAAGTAGTTTTAGGAATATCATCCTCCTTTACTCACATTCGATGATATCCAGAATGTAAATCAATTTTCGAATAAACCGACGAGCCTTGTAGTTGATCAAATAAGTCATCAATTCTCGGCAGTGGATAACGGTTTTTGATGGTAAGTTTATTCAACTCTCTGTAGTCAATACACGACCTAAATGTACCATCCTTCTTCTTGACAAACAAAACAGGAGCTCCCCATGGTGATGTGCTTGGCCGAATGAAACCACGTTCTAATAGTTCTTGCAGTTGGCTTTGCAGTTCTTTCATCTCACTGGGTGCGAGTCTGTAAGGAGCACGAGCTATTGGTGCAGCTCCAGGTACAAGATCTATTTGAAATTCAACAGATCGATGTGGAGGTAGTCCCGGTAATTCTTTCGAAAATACATCGGGAAATTCTTTTGCGATGGGAACATCATTGATGCTCTTTTCTTCAGTTTGTACTTTATCGACGTGTGCTAGAACAGCATAGCAACATTTTCTTATTAGTTTTTGTGCCTTCAAATTACTAATAAGGTGTAGCTTCGTGTTGCCCTTTTCTCCGTACACCATTAAGGGTTCTCCTTCTTCTCGTATAATGCGAATTGCATTTTTGTAACATACGATCTCTGCTTTCATCTCCTTCAGCCAGTCCATGCCAACTATTACATCAAAACTCCCTAACTCTACTGGTATCAAATCAATCTTAAATATTTCACTACCCAGTTTAATTTCTGGATTCCGGCATATATAATCTACTGAAATTAATTTACCGTTTGCTAATTCGAGTAAAAATTTACTATCCAACGGTGTCAATGGACAACTTAATTTAGCACAAAAATCTCTACTCATATAGCTTCTATCCGCACCCGAATCAAATAAAACGTAAGCAGATTTATTATCAATAAGAAACTTACCCGTAACAAGCTCCGAGTCTTCTTGTGCCTCTGCCGCATTAATATTGAAAACTCTTCCGCGGCCTTGTCCATTCGTGTTCTCCTGGTTCGGGCAATTTCTAATAATGTGGCCCAGTTTTCCACATTTATAACAAACTACATTGGCATAACTTGCTCCGACACTACTTGCTCTGCCATTACTCGTTCTGACACCATTTGTTCCTTTCGTTCTGTTAATCCCTGGTCCGTAGACCTCACACTTCACCGCGCAATGACCATTTCTTTTACACTTGTTGCAAAATTTGGTGCAGAACCCCGAGTGATACTTTTCACACCTTTGGCATAGCTGCTTCTGATTGTTGTTGTTGTTGCAGTTGTTATTGTTGTTGGGATGATTGTTGTAGTTGTTGTTGTTCTTATTGTGACGTTTGTTGTAGTTGCGATTGATGTTGCTATTGTTGGGATAGTTGTTGTTGTTTTGGTGACTCTTATCATCGTTTTCCTCCCACTTTCTTTTGACTAGCTTCACGTTGGCCTCTTCGACTGCCTGTTCTTTAATTCTTACCTCAATCTGGTTCACTAGTTTGTGAGCCATTCTACATGCCTTTTGTATGGAGGCAGGTTCGTGTGAACTTATATCTTCTTGGATTCTCTCCGGTAACCCTTTCACAAACGCGTCGATCTTCTCTTCCTCTTCTTCGAAAGCTCTCGGACACAATAGGCACAATTCTGTGAATCGTCTTTCGTACGAAGTAATATCGAATCCCTGTTTTCGTAACCCTCTAAGTTCTGACTTGAGCTTATTGACCTCGGTTCTGGGACGGTACTTCTCGTTCATCAAGTGCTTGAATGCTGACCACGGTAGCGCGTAAGCAGCATCTTGTCCCATTTGCTCTAGATAGGTATTCCACCATGTTAACGCAATATCTGTGAAGGTATGTGTCATAACCCGACCTTAACCATAAGGATGAATACAATAACATATGATTTCATCGCGAGGTATTGACCTCTATATGCGACATTTTTCAAAAACTGCATTCGTTTTTACAATACAAACCATAGCTTTTATTACAAATACAAGGTTTAAACAACTTAATAATGATTATTGTTTAGCGATAATCTTAGACTTACAAACTTTACATGTGATAATAACAATACGACCTCCAACATATTTTACATTACAAATCCTCCGATATGCAGTTTTATTTTTGACACAAATATGCATACTCAAGATCTTGCTTAAATTCAACATGTTGCAGCGGAAGCTTTTAGTTATCACCTAAGAATAAACATGCTTAAAACGTCAACATAAAGTTGGTGAGATATAGGTTTAATGCCGACAGCGTTATAAATATAGACCACAAGATTTCATATATAAACGTTTTAATAAAAATATTCTAAGTTGTTGAGCACTTGATAACCATACTTAACATTTAATCAACGTCGCATATTCCCTTTATTATGAAATCTTACTACACCGTACCAAGTGTAGTCACCGAAACGAAGTACTGTGCAACCGTTGAATACTGATCATCCAGTCCGGTTGGGGTTGTCAGGCCCGATAGATCTATCAACAGGATTCGCGTTTACAATACCTCATGTAAATAATAGTTACCAAGTTACAGGGAAGTATGCCAGTGGTACAACTCAACGTAGAATATATATTTTTAATCACTTGTGTCCATAACGTAAATCATAAAATGCATGTATTCTCATCCCAAAATATTTACAGTTTAAAAGTGGGACTATATACTCACTTTTGCCTTGAAGGTATTTATCACGACTTGGTCTCCGATAGATATCACGAACCTAACCATATATATAATATATCAACATATTTTTTTTAAGTAATCGTTATATATATATATATATATATATATATATATATATATATATATATATATATATATATATATATATATATACACTTTTAATACTTTTAATATTTTCTTAGTCCGTTGTTAGCAGTTCGATGTTAGTGGTCCACAATTAGTTGCTTAAATAAAATAAATAAAGACCCCATCGTATTCATATTGATCAGAATTAATCTCGACCCATGGTACCATGTTGTCAAGTGACGTGTTGCGTACATAAAGTACCGTGTTGTCAAATGACGTGTTGCGTACAATCATGAGGTCTTATGATTAATCTTCTCGTGTTGTTTATGGGTGGTCCTGAAATATATAAAATCAAATCATAAGTAAATATATATGAAATATCATATTAATTAGAAATATATGATTAATTTAATTTTTCTCCAAATATTTTCGTAGCTAAACTAGCTTCGGATACCCGATCTTTTTTTAGTCGTAGTTTCTTCATTACAACTCCGTTTTTGTTGGTTCAACTTGCCACTTCCTTGGATCGATTCAAATTTTAATAATATGAACTGAAAATACCTTAGGTTGTAATCGAAATCACAGGTTATAGGTCAAACTTTGGTGAAACTTATGAAAGTGATCATTTTCCATCATAAAAACAACATTTAATGATCATTTTTCTAAAAATACTTACACTTTGAGTTAAACCATGAAATTTTTATGTGTTAACATATTCATAAGAAATATCATTTTTCCAGAATATGAACTTCCAATTCAAAGCTTAAGATGGTTTTTAATTATCCAACCCAAAACAGCCCCCGGTTGCACTCCGACGACGTAGATTTAGTTTTTAAGGTGTTCTTTGTAAAACCAAGTTATATCTTGTTAAGTTAGCATATTATTATGATATATTACAGGTCTTGAAGTGTTTTAAAATTCAAGTTATATGGATCTATTTAGTTTGCGAACAAGTTTGAAATCATTCAAACTATGTTCTTGTTGTTAAAATTTTATACCACAAAATAAGATAGCTATATGAATATGAATTGAATAAGATTATGAATAAGGTTACTACCTTAAGTTACTTAGACAAAGTTACTGTAAGAGATGAGAAAAATCCTAGAATCAAAAGAGTGGTGGAGTTGGATTGAAAGGTTAGAAGTAAACTTGTTTACTTGGAAGGATTTTTGAAGTGTTCTTGAATGGATTTTCTTATGATGATTAAGGGTTGTTTTTGAAGCTAGATCTTCATGGTTATTTGTTGAGATTGTGAAGAACACTTAAGGTTCCTAAGAGTGTGTTTTTGGTTAGAGAAAATGTGTAGTAAAAATGAAAATGGAATGGAGTATAAATGGTGGTGAAAAGATGTATAAATTTGTAATATTGTGCAAAAGTCTTGTAATATGCCAAATTGATTAATCATCATGGCTGCTAATAAAGTGATTGTGATGTGTATATACCAATAGTAAATACGTATAGAAGCTGGGTATGATACGGGTACATATACCCTAGATATACGTATAAAAATCTTGAGAAAACGGAACGAGGATTCAAATATAGCTATCTTTTGTAAATATACTTTTATTGTTTTATGTATATAAATCCTTTAAAAGTGATAAAATACATATCTATACGATACATGTATAAGCATTATAAGTTTTAAGTATTTAAGTCGAAGAACGTCACATATAGTTATCGTTTTGAAAACTTAAGTTAGTAGTCTCAAAATATACTTATAACTCATTGTTATTAGTACACAATGAGATGTTAAAACATTCTTAGATCATGTTAAATATATAAAAATACATATATATACACAAACGTATAATTATCGTATGTTATATAGTTCGTGATATCATCGGTCAAATTGGACGGTCAAACGTTGTGTAAAACTCTTTTCAAAAACATAAGTCTCAACAATTTAGATTGCTTATCATGTTGGTAAGGTTTAATTTATGTAAATATTAATCTTATAAGTGTAAAACGATCGGAAAAATCCGGGTCGTTACAGTACCTACCCGTTAAATAAATTTCGTCCCGAAATTTTAAAGTTGTACCTATTTTGCATTATCGGGAAACAAATGTGGGTACTTTTGTTTCATCTGATCCTCTCATTCCCAAGTAAACTCGGGACCTCTTCGAGCATTCCAACGAACCTTAACGATTGGTATGTTGCTCTGCTTGAGCCGTTTAACTTCACGGTCCATGATTTCGACTGGTTCTTCTATGAATTGTAGTTTCTCATCGACTTGGATTTCTTCAAGAGGAATGGTGAGATCTTCCTTTGAAAGACATTTCTTGAGGTTTGAGACGTGAAATGAATTATGTACTCCGGCGAGTTGTTGTGGTAACTCGAGTCGATAGGCTACCGGTCTTATGCGTTCGATGATCTTGAACGAGCCTACATACCTTGGGTTCAGTTTACCCCTTTTTCCAAAATGTATTACACCTTTCCAAGGTGACACCTTTAGCATAACCATGTCACCGATCTGCAACTCTAATGGTTTCCTTCAGACATCCGCGTAGATCTTTTGGCGACTACGGACTGTTTTCAATCTCTCCTTGATTTGTACTATCTTCTCAGTCGTTTCGTGTATGATCTCGGGACCAGTTAATTGTCGATCTCCTACTTCATTCCAACAGATAGGGGATCTACACTTCCTTCCATACAGTGCTTCAAATGGTGCAGCTTTAATGCTCGCATGATAACTGTTATTATACGAGAATTCTGCTAATGGTAGATACTTATCCCATCCGTTTCCAAAATCAATCACACATGCCCTGAGCATGTCTTCAAGAGTCTGAATTGTTCTTTCACTCTGCCCGTCAGTTTGTGGATGATATGCGGTGCTCATATCCAAACGAGTTCCCAGGGCCTCCTGTAGTGATTGCCAAAACTTTGATGTAAATCTACTATCACGATCGGATATAATGGAAATAGGTATTCCATGCCTTGAAACAATTTCCTTTATGTATAATCGTAATAGTTTCTCCATTCAATCTGTTTCCTTTATAGGCAAGAAATGTGCAGATTTGGTGAGACGATCAACTATTACCCAAATGGTGTCATAACCCCAGGCAGTCTTAGGTAACTTTGTGATGAAATCCATGGTAATACCATCCCATTTCCATTCTGGGATTTCTGGTTGTTGAAGTAACCCTGACGGCTTCTGGTGTTCTGCTTTGACTTTGGAATAAGTTAAACATTCCCCAACATATGTTTCAACATCTGTCTTTAAATTAGGCCACCAATAATGCGTCTTAAGATCTTGATACATCTTTTCAACTCCAGGATGTATCGAGTATCTTGTCTTATGTGCCTCATTCAATATCAACTTCCTTAATCCACCCAACTTCGGTACCCAAATACGGTTTGCAAAATATCGAATTCCGTCTTCCCGTATAACGAGTTGCTTCTCATACTTCTTCATTATTTCATTTCCTATGTTTTCTTTAGTAAGAGCTTCTCGTTGAGCCTCTTTGATTTGTGAGTTGAGATTCATGCGAATTTTTATGTTCATCGCTCGTACTCGAATTGGTTCCCGTTCCTTTCTGCTTAAAGCGTCGGCCACTACGTTCGCTTTCCCGGGATGATAGCGAATCTCACAATCGTAGTCGTTTATCAGCTCGACCCACCTACGTTGCCTCATGTTCAGCTGTTTCTGATCGAAGATATGTTGAAGGCTTTTATGATCGGTAAACACAGTGCATTTAACACCATATAAGTAGTGTCTCCATATCTTCAATGCAAACACTACTGCTTCTAGCTCTAGATCATGCGTCGTGTAATTCCGCTCGTGAATCTTCAATTGACGAGATGCGTATGCAATAACTTTCTTTCGTTGCATAAGGACGCAACCAAAACCTTGTCGCGAAGCGTCACAATATATCTCAAAATCATCGTTCCCTTCAGGTAACGATAAAATAGGTGTCGTAGTCAACTTCTTCTTCAGTAATTGAAATGCACTCTCCTGCTCAGAGGTCCATTCGTACTTCTTCCCTTTTTGCGTTAACGCTATTAATGGTTTAGCTATTAGGGAAAAATCTTGAATAAACCTTCTATAATAACCAGCTAAACCCAAAAATTGGCGTATCTACGTTGGTGTCTTGCGAGTCTCCCATTTTTCAATGGCCTCAATTTTAGCTGGATCAACCTGAATTCCTTTGCTACTAACAACGTGGCCAAGAAATTGCACTTCTGTCAACCAAAATGCACACTTAGAAAATTTGGCGTATAACTGTTCTTTTCTTAACAATTCTAATACCAACCTTAAATGCTGCTCATGCTCTTGCTCACTATTGGAATAGATAAGAATATCGTCAATGAAAACGATAACAAACTTATCTAAATACGGACTACAAACTCGATTCATGAGGTCCATGAATACAGCTGGCGATTTAGTCAACCCAAACGGCATAACCAAAAATTCGTAATGACCATAACGTGTCCGAAAAGCAGTTTTCGGAATATCTTCTTCTTTGACACGTAATTGATGATAGCCCGATCTTAAGTCGATTTTCGAGTACACACATGATCCTTGCAGTTGATCAAATAAGTCATCAATTCTCGGTAGTGGATACCGATTCTTGATAGTTAACTTATTTAATTCACGATAATCTATACACATCCTAAAAGATCCATCTTTCTTCTTGACGAATAAAATCGGAGCTCCCCACGGTGAAGTACTTGGTCGTATGAATCCACGGTCCAGTAATTCTTTTAACTGACTCTGAAGTTCTTTTAACTCAGATGGTGCAAGTCTATATGGAGCACGAGCCACTGGTGCAGCTCCTGGTACTAGATCTATTTGAAATTCTACAGATCTAAATGGAGGTAATCCCGGCAACTCTTCTGGAAAGACTTCAGGAAAATCTCTTGCCACAGGCACGCCATTGATGCTCTTCACTTTTTCCTTCGTTTCGACTTTATTAACATGTGCTAAGATAGCATAACACCCTTTCTTAAAGCACTTTTGAGCTTTCAAACAACTAATGAGTTTTAGCTTTGAGTTACCCTTCTCTCCATAAATCATTACTGGCGTTTTATCCTTACGAGGAATGCGAATTGCCTTCTTGGCACACACAGCTTCAGCTCCTATTTTGGACATCCAGTCCATGCCGACAATTACATCAAAACTTCCTAATTCTACGTGTATCAAATCAATCTTAAATATTTCTCCAGCTAAATTTATTTTACAATCACGGCAAATTTTATCGGCTTTAATTAGTTTAACATTAGCTAACTCAATCATGTACTTAGCATCTAGAGGTAATGATGAACAATTCAATTTAGCGTGAAAGTCTCTACACACATAACTTCTATCGGCACCAGTATCAAATATAATAGATGCGGATAAGTTATTAATGGTAAACGTACCCGTAACAAGCTCTGGGTCTTCGCATGCCTCTCTAGCATTAATAACAAATGCTCTTCCACATGCAGATCCGTTATTCTTCTCTGGATTCGGGCACTGACTCTTATAATGACCCTGTTTCCCACACCCATAACAAGTAACAGTGGCCAAGGCAGTTCTATTTGCATTGGTGGCAGGAGTTTTGGTACCGTTTGTATTTGTAGCGAGAACCCTACAATCTTCAGCAAGATGACCTTTTCGATTACAATTGTTGAACACCACATTACAATAACCAGAGTGATGTTTGTGGCATCTGTTACATAAAGGATTTCGTCCCTTGTAACCTAAGTTCGAACCGCTACCCGCACCTTGCGTGGTTTCTTGTTTCTTGTTGGATTGTTGATGATTACCTTCCCACTTTCTTTTGTTTCCCGATGTCTTGACATCGGTGTTCTTATCCAGAATAATCTGGTCCATAAACTCGTTCGCCATGGTGATAGCTTCATGAATAGTCTTGGGTTTAGATGCTGTAACATTTGCCTTGACCTTTTTAGGCAAACCGTCTTTGTACAGTTCAATCTTTCGTTCTTCGGTTGGTACCAATTCGGGACATAGCAAAGCTAATTCCATGAATCGCTGATTGTAGTTGGTGAGTTCTGTACCAACAACTTTCAGGCTTCGTAATTCAGCTTCCAACTTCCTAACCTCGTTCCTTGGACAATATTCGTTGATTAGCATTGTTTTGAATTCTTCCCAAGGAGTATCATAACCTACATCTCCTCCTACGGCCTTCACATAGTTTTTCCACCACGTGAGTGCACTATCTTGTAAGGTGCACGATGCATACTTGGTCATGTCCTTCTCAATACAACCACTGATTTTAAACACAGACTCAATCTTTTCGATCCACCGGATTAAACCGACCGGTCCTTCTGTTCCACTGAATGATGAGGGCTTGCAACTTTGAAAAGTTTTGTAAGTGCATCCCACACGAGGATTTGGGTTAACTGCAGCACCTCTTGCAGCCTCGACCCATAACATTCTGTCGTTCACTCGCTGATTGATGAGTTCCTGGATTTCTTGTTCCGTCATTCGGTTCAATCGCGCCATAATCTTCAATAAGAATGAAAAAAAATAATTATTCACATGGAATATTATAGATGTAGTATGTATTTACAGTACATTGTAGCTTATTAATAATATGAACCAGTTATTATTATAAAAGCCTTTTCTTCTTATTAGCATTTTATAATTATACCTAGGGTAGTACCTACCCGTTAAAGTTCATACTTAATAGCTTAGTACGAAAATCAATTACTATCACCCAAATAATACTCAACCATGGAAAATTATTGCATTTCACACTTCACTATTTTACATATGCTTATCTTACATCAAACATTAAGCAAACCACACTAGTAATATTATACAAAACGTTATATGATACCATGGTTTAAAACAACAGCGTATCATTTAACCAAAAGCGTTTGTGTTCAAAGGAATCGCTTAAAGGTTATCATGGTTTTCTCCCTGTGTTTTGACTGAGGGGCTGAAGAACTGGATGTCGGGATAGAACTAAAAGGAATAGCGGGAATAGGTGTGGAAGTATCTGGTAGAGTTGGTGCCACAACATCCTCTCTAAACTCGGGATTTGGATTTTCCAATTCAGTAGCCTTTCGTTTCTTTCCTCGTTCTAACTTGTCTTTCGTAATTTCCTGTATTTCTTCTTCCTCAGGATCACGTTCTGGTTCCTCTTCAATTGATTCATCCAGAACTTGTGAGTCTTCCCCAAAGGTGTCATTTTCATCATCGGATAGGTTAATGACTGGAACACCATCTAAAGATTCTGGTTCGGAGTCGCTGAATGTGATAACAAGTTCTAAGCCAGACATCTATCACATAACAACTAGCACGTTAGTACCACATAATATTTACATATTATTTTTTTTTTAACCAACAAGGATAAGCAATAGTTTTCGAAATCAAACACGGTCAAAGTCCAGACTCACTAATGCATCCTAACAAACTCGATAAGACACACTAATGCAAATTTTCTGGTTCTCTAAGACCAACGCTCTGATACCACATGTCATAACCCGACCTTAACCATAAGGACGAATACAATAACATATGATTTCATCGCGAGGTATTGACCTCTATATGCGACATTTTTCAAAAACTGCATTCATTTTTACAATATAAACCATAGCTTTTATTACAAATACAAGGTTTAAACAACTTAATAATGATTATCGTTTAGCGATAATCTTAGACTTACAAACTTTACATGTGATAATAACAATACGACCTCTAACACATTTTACATTACAAATCCTCCGATATGCAGTTTTATTTTTGAAACAAATATGCATACTCAAGATCTTGCTTAAATTCAACATGTTACAGCGGAAGCTTTTAGTTATCACCTGAGAATAAACATGCTTAAAACGTCAACATAAAGTTGGTGAGATATAGGTTTAATGCCGGCAGCGTTATAAATATAGACCACAAGATTTCATATATAAACGTTTTAATAAAAATATTCTAAGTTGTTGAGCACTTGATAACCATACTTAACATTTAATCAACGTCGCATATTCCCTTTATTATGAAATCTTACTACACCGTACCAAGTGTAGTCACCGAAACGAAGTACTGTGCAACCGTTGAATACTGGTCGTCCAGTCCGGTTGGGGTTGTCAGGCCCGATAGATCTATCAACAGGATTCGTGTTACAATACCTCATGTAAATAATAGTTACCAAGTTACAGGGAAGTATGCCAGTGGTACAACTCAACGTAGAATATATATTTTTAATCACTTGTGTTCATAACGTAAATCATAAAATGCATGTATTTTCATCCCGAAATATTTAGAGTTTAAAAGTGGGACTATATACTCACTTTTGCCTTAAAGGTATTTATCACGACTTGGTCTCCGATAGATATCACGAACCTAACCATATATATAATATATCAACATATTTTTCTTTTTAAGTAATCGTTACATATATATATATATATATATATATATATATATATATATATATATATATATATATATATATATATATATATATATATATATATATATATATATATACTTTTAATATTTTCTTAGTCCGTAGTTAGCAGTCCGATGTTAGTGGTCCACAATTAGTTGCTTAAATAAAATAAATAAAGACCCCATCGTATTCGTATTGATCAGAATTAATCTCGACTCATGGTACCATGTTGTCAAGTGACGTGTTGCGTACATAAAGTATCGTGTTGTCAAATGACGTGTTGCGTACAATCATGAGGTCTTATGATTAATCTTCTCGTGTTGTTTACGGGTGGTCCTGAAATATATAAAATCAAATCATAAGTAAATATATATGAAATATCATATTAATTAGAAATATATGATTAATTTAATTTTTCTCCAAATATTTTCGTAGCTAAACTAGCTTCGGATACCCGATCTTGTTTTAGTCGTAGTTTCTTCATTACAACTCCATTTTTGTTGGTTCAACTTGCCACTTCCTTGGATCGAGTCAAATTTTAAGAATATGAACTGAAAATACCTTAGATTGTATTCGAAATCACAGGTTATAGGTCAAACTTTGGTGAAACTTATGAAAGTGATCATTTTCCATCATAAAAACAACATTTAATGATCATTTTTCTAAAAATACTTACACTTTGAGTTAAACCATGAAATTTTTATGTGTTAACATATTCATAAGAAATATCATTTTTCCAGAATATGAACTTCCAATTCAAAGCTTAAGATGGTTTTTAATTATCCAACCCAAAACAGCCCCCGGTTGCACTCCGACGACGTAGATTCAGTTTTTAAGGTGTTCTTTGTAAAACCAAGTTATATCTTGTTAAGTTAGCATATTATTATGATATATTACAGGTCTTGAAGTGTTTTAAAAGTCAAGTTATAAGGATCTATTTAGTTTGTGAACAAGTTTGAAATCATTCAAACTATGTTCTTGTTGTTAAAATTTTATACCACAAAATAAGATAGCTATATGAATATGAATTGAATAAGATTATGAATAAGGTTACTACCTTAAGTTACTTGGAAAAAGTTACTGTAAGAGATGAGAAGAATCCTAGAATCAAAAGAGTGGTGGAGTTGGATTGAAAGGTTGGAAGTAAACTTGTTTACTTGGAAGGATTTTTGAAGTGTTCTTGAATGGATTTTCTTATGATGATTAAGGGTTGTTTTTGAAGCTAGATCTTCATGGTTATTTGCTGAGATTGTGAAGAACACTTTAGGTTCCTAAGAGTGTGTTTTTGGTTAGAGAAAATGTGTAGTAAAAATGAAAATGGAATGGAGTATAAATGGTGGTGAAAAGATGTATAAATTTGTAATATTGTGCAAAAGTCTTGTAATATGCCAAATTGATTAATCATGCATGCTAAGATCTAAAATTGGCTAACTCATGGCTGCTAATAAAGTGATTGTGATTTGTATATACCAATAGTAAATACGTATAGAAGCTAGGTATGATACGGGTACATATACCCAAGATATACGTATAAAAATCTTGAGAAAACGGAACGAGGATTCAAATATAGCTATCTTTTGTAAATATACTTATATTGTTTTATGTATATAAATCCTTTAAAAGTGATAAAATACATATCTATACGATACATGTATAAGCATTATAAGTTTTAAGTATTTAAGTCGAAGAACGTCACATATAGTTATCGTTTTGAAAACTTAAGTTAGTAGTCTCAAAATATACTTATAACTCATTGTTATTAGTACATAATGAGATGTTAAAACATTCTTAGATCATGTTAAATATATAAAAATACATATATATACACAAACGTATAATTATCGTATGTTATATAGTTCGTGATATCATCGGTCAAATTGGACGGTCAAACGTTGTGTAAAACTCTTTTCAAAAACATAAGTCTCAACAATTTAGATTGCTTATCATGTTGGTAAGGTTTAATTTATGTAAATATTAATCTTATAAGTGTAAAACGATCAGAAAAATCCGGGTCGTTACAGTATGCATAGCGTACTTCACTTTGTCTCCTTCAGCACACTTACTTATGGCAAACACCGATTCAACTTTCTCGGTCCACCGTTTCAATCCGATTGGTCCTTCGGTCCCATCAAATTCTGAAGGTTTGCAGGCAGTGAATTCCTTGTAGGAGCATCCTACATGATTTCTTGCGCCGTTAGCTGTATTGCTAGATTCAGAGTTATTGTTGGTATGTAGCGCGGCCTGTACTGCGGCTATGTTTGAAGCAAGAAAGGCATGAAATTCCTCTTCGCTCATATTCAAGGTGTGTCGATTAATCGGTGCCATTTCCTTCAAAATAGTCAAATGAAACAAGTTAATCATACAGAATATTAAGAGTAGTCAATAGTATCTCGTAGCATAATATGAACTCATTTATAAAAGCTTTTTCTTCATATTAGCATTTTATAAATTTAAATTCGGGTACTACCTACCCGTTAAGTTCATACTTAGTAGCTAATATACAATTCAACTAATACAATTCCATATGAAAAACTGATTATAATAATATATCACATACAAATATTCTTCAAACTTACAACTTCGCTATATTACATATAACATGAAATATAGTACACTATGATACATGATAGTTTTAAAGATAAATCTAGTTAATACGCAAGTTGTTCAGCAAAGGAAATAAAGACACGTAATTCATAAGTCCAGAAACAAGTCATGCATTCTGGTTTTACTAAGACGACTTCCCATCATTGGTCTTGTAGAAAATAACCGTTATGACCATTGGCTAGGCAGCATGTTGTAATGTCGTCAAAAGGACGAGGGTTTCGTAATGTCCAACAGCCCCGTAATAATCTAAAAACCTTGTTTCTCAACCCAACTAATGAATCCGTCACTTGTGGGAAAGTTTTATTTAAAAGCTGCAATCCGATGTTCTTTTTCTCACTTTGGTAAGAAGCGAACATCACTAACCCGTAAGAATAACATGCTTCTTTATGTTGCATGTTAGAAGCTCTTTCTAATTCACAAAATCCTATGTTGGGATATGTTGAGTCAAAATAGGTTCTTAACCCGTAGCGTAAAATTGCATTTGGGTTACCCATATTTAACGCTTTAAAGAAAACACGGCGTAACTTAAAGTCTCCCCAATGTGATATACCCCACCTATCAAAGGAAAGCCTTTTATAAACTAAGGCATTTCTGGAAAGTCTTTCAAATGTTTGACAAGTTAATTTCGCCATAACTAAATGTGCTCATGAATTCTGACCGACTCTAGACAAGATTTCCTCAATCATATCCTCTGATAGGTCTTCTAAAATATTCGGTTGTCTACCCTTAACGTCCATTTTGTTTTTATACTGTAAAATAGACAAGGATTAGATTCATAATAACAAACAATACAAGCAATTTTTACATAGAACATAAAAGTACAAGCACACTACAATACATTTATTACACAACATGCTCACACCCCTCTAATCTGAATCACTGGTTTATTCTTCTTCGGACTTGGTTCTTTTTCCTAATCTTCTAAGGATATATGATGTTCCTCTAATATGAGTCCTCATTTTCCACATTGGTTTAGAAAAACCTGGTGGTTTAGAGGTTCCCGGGTTATTGTCACGATATTGAAAATACGGGTGTTGACGGTACATATAAAGTTCATCGGGGTCGGAATCAGATTTCTCTATTTTGATGCCTTTTCCCTTATTATTTTCTTCTGCCTCATTAAATTGGGTCGGGGTAATTTCTATAACATCATCGGAATCTTCATCAGGATCCGATTCATCGAAAAATTGGTAATTATCCCAATATTTTGCTTCCTTAGCAGAAACACCATTGACCATTATTAACTTTGGTCCATTGGTTGAGGATTTTCTTTTATTTGACCGGTTTTCTGTGGTTCCTACTATTCCCCCCTCCGGAACCTCTTCTTCTTCCGGTTACTCTTCTTCTGGTTCCTCTTCTTCCGGTTCTGTTTCCTCTTCTTCCGGTTCTTCGGGAACTTGTGAATCTTGCCAATATATATTTGACTCTTCGTTATTATTAGGTGAGTCAATGGGATTTGTGCTAGAGGTAGACATCTATCACACAATATCAAACACGTTAAGAGATTAATATATCACATAATATTTACATGTTAATAATATATATTTTCCAACAAAAATGTTAAGCAATCATTTTTAAAGAAAACACGGTCGAAGTCCAGACTCACTAATGCATCCTAACAAACTTGATAAGACACACTAATGCAAATTTTTTGGTTCTCTAAGACCAACGCTCTGATACCAACTGAAATGTCCCGTTCATATTGATTATAAACGTTCCATATTAATTGATTTCGTTGCGAGGTTTTGACCTCTATATGAGACGTTTTTCAAAGACTGCATTCATTTTTAAAACAACCATAACCTTTATTTTATCAATAAAAGTTTTAAAAAAAGTACGTAGATTATCAAATAATGATAATCTAAAATATATTGTTTACACACGACCATTACATAATGGTTTATAATAGAAATATATTACATCGACATATGTTTCTTGAATGCAGTTTTTACACAATATCATACAAACATGGACTCCAAATCTTGTCCTTATTTTAGTATGCAACAGCGGAAGCTCTTAGTATTCACCTGAGAATAAACATGCTTTAAACGTCAACAAAAATGTTGGTGAGTTATAGTTTTAACCTATATATATCAAATCGTAACAATAGACCAGAAGATTTCATATTTCAATACACATCCTATACATAGAGATAAAAATCATTCATATGATGAACACCTGGTAACCGACATTAACAAGATGCATATATAAGAATATCCCCATCATTCCGGGACACCCTTCGGATATGATATAAATTTCGAAGTACTAAAGCATCCGGTACTTTTGATGGGGTTTGTTAGGCCCAATAGATCTATCTTTTGGATTCACGTCAATTAGGGTGTCTGTTCCCTAATTCTTAGATTACCAGACTTAATAAAAAAGGGCATATTCGATTTCGATAATTCAACAATAGAATGTAGTTTCACGTACTTGTGTCTATTTTGTAAATTATTTATGAAACCTGCATGTATTCTCATACCAAAAATATTAGATTTTAAAAGTGGGACTATAACTCACTTTCACAGATATTTCCTTCCTCGGAAATAAGACTTGGCCACGGATCGATTCACGAACCTATACAAATATGTACATATATATCAAAGTATGATCAAAATATAATTACAACCATTTTTATTATGTTTTAAAGATTTGAGTGTATTAAGTAAGATGTCCTCGTAAGTAACCTACGACTAGTTGTCCACAATTAGATATACAGAAATAAATTGATATATATTATCTTGAATCAATCCACGACCCAGTGTATACATGTCTCAGGCTAGATCACAACTCAAAGTATATATATTTTTTGGAATCAACCTCAATCCTGTATAGCTAACTCCAACATTACTGCATATAGAGTGTGTATGGTTGTTCCAAATAATATATATACATGGGTCGATATGATATGTCAAAACATTTGCATACGTATCTATGGTATCCCAAGATTACATAATATATTAGAATACATGTATAATACAATATAAGTTAGCTAGGATATGATTTGTATAGATTTGTTAAACATTTCCCGTAGCTAAAAAGATCAAAAATATCCAATCTTGTTTTACCCATAACTTCTTCATTTTAAATTCGTTTTGAGTGAATCAAATTGCTATGGTTTCATATTGAACTCTAATTTAAGAATCCAAACAGAAAAGGTATTGGTTTATAGTCGGAAATTTAAGTTACATGTCAATTACTAAAGAGGTAGTCATTTCCGTCGAAACAACGACATCTTGATGACCATTTTGAAAAACATACTTTCACTTTGAGTTTAACCAAGATTTTTGAATATAGTTTCATGTTAATATGAAAAATCATTTTTCCAGAAGAACAACTTTTAAATCAAAGTTTATCATAGTTTTTAATTATCTAAACCAAAACAGCCCCCGGTTTCACTACGACGGCGTATATCCGATTTTATGTTGTTCATCGTGTTTCCAGGTTTTAAATCATTAAGTTAGCATATCATATAGATATAGAACATTTGTTTAATTGATTTTAAAAGTCAAGTTAGAAGGATTAACTTTTGTTTGCGAACAAGTTTAGAATTAACTAAACTATGTTCTAGTGATTACAAGTTTAAACCTTCGAATAAGATAGCTTTATATGTATGAATCGAATGATGTTATGAACATCATTACTACCTCAAGTTTTCTGGATAAAACTACTAGAAATGAAAAAAATGGATCTAGCTTCAAAGGATCCTTGGATGGCTTGAAAGTTCTTGAAGCAGAATCATGACACGAAAACTGTTCAAGTAAGATTTTCACTCGAAATAAGATTGTTATAGTTGTAGAAATTGAATCAAAGTTTGAATATGAATATTACCTTGAATTAGAAAGATAACCTAATGTAAATAACAAAGGTTCCTTGATCTTAGATGATTACTTGGAATGGATTAGAAAGCTTGGAAGTAGACTTGCAAACTTGGAAGTATTCTTGATTTTTATGAAACTATACTTATGGAATTTATGAAGAACACTTAGAATATGAAGATGGAACTTGAGAGAGATCAATTAGATGAAGAAAATTAAAGAATTAAAGTGTTTGTAGGTGTTTTTGGTCGTTGGTATATGGATTAGATATAAAGGATATGTAATTTTGTTTTCATGTAAATAAGTAATGAATGATTACTAATATTTTTGTAATTTTATGAGATATTTCATGCTAGTTGCCAAATGATGGTTCCCACATGTGTTAAGTAACTCACATGGGCTGCTAAGAGCTGATCATTGGAGTGTATATACTAATAGTACATACATCTAAAAGCTGTGTATTGTACGAGTACGAATATGGGTGCATACGAGTAGAATTGTTGATGAAACTGAACGAGGATGTAATTTTAAGCATTTTTGTTAAGTAGAAGTACTTTAATATGTGTCTTGAAGTCTTTCAAAAGTGTAAGAATATATATCAAAACACAACATGTATATAAATTCTAATGGAGTCGTTAAGTCTCCGTTAGTCGTTACATGTAAGTGTTGTTTTGAAACCTTTAAGTTAACGATCTCAATTAATGTTGTTAACCCAATGTTTATTATATCAAATGAGATGTTAAATTATTATATTATCATGATATTATGATGTATGAATATCTTTTAATATTGTATATACATTAAAATATCATTACAACGATAATCGTTACATATAAGTCTCGTTTCGTAATTCTTGAGTTAGTAGTCTTGTTTTTACATATGTAGTTCATTGTTAACACACTTAATGATATATTTAAATATCATTTTATCATGTTAAATATAGTGTATCAATATCTTAATATGATACATATGTATTTAGTAGACGTTATCATAATGATAATCGTTATATATATATCATTTCGAGTTTCTTAACTTAGTAAACTCATTTCTTATGTATATCACACATTGTTAATATACTTAGTGAGATACTTACTCATCATAATCTCATGTCAACCATATATATATGTCTATATATACCACAACATGTAGTTTTCACAATTTTGTAACGTTCGTGAATCTCCGGCCAACTTGGGTGATCAATTGTCTATATGAAACTTATTTCATTTAATCAAGTCTTAACAAGTTTGATTGCTTAACATGTTGGAAATATTTAGTCATGTAAATAATAATCTCAATTAATATATATAAACATGGAAAAGTTCGGGTCACTACATCTAATCCATTTCAAGTAATCATCTAAGATCAAGAAACCTCTGTTATTTACAGTAGGTTATCATTCACATTCAAGGTAATACGCATATTCAAACTTTGATTCGATTTCTATAACTATAACAATCTTAATTCGGGTAGGAATCTTACTTGAATTTATTTTCGTGTCATGATTCTACTTCAAGAACTTTCAAGTCATCCAAGATCCTTTGAAGCTAAATCATTTCTTGTCACTTCCAATAGGTTTACCTGCTAAACTTGAGGTAGTAATGATGTTCTTAACATCATTCGATTCATATATATATAACTATCTTATTCGAAGATTTAAACTTGTAATAACTAGAACATAGTTTAGTTAATTCTAAACTTGTTCGCAAACAAAGTTAATCCTTCTTACTTGACTTTTAAAATAAACTAAACACATGTTCTATATCTATATGATATGCTAACTTAATGATTTAAAATCTAGAAACACGAATAACACCGTAAAACTGGACATACGCCGTCGTAGTGAAACCTGGGGCTGTTTTGGGTTAGATAATTAAAAACTACGATAAAATTTGATTTAAAAGTTGTTCTTATGGGAAAATGATTTTTCTTATGAACATGAAACTATATCCAAGAATCATGGTTAAACTCAAAGTGGAGGTATGTTTTTCAAAATGGTCTTCAAGACGTCGTTCTTTCGACTGAAATGACTACCTCTTACAAAAATGACTTGTAACTTATATTTCCGACTATAAACTTATACCTTTTATGTTTAGACTCGTAAATTTTAGTTCAATATGAAACCATAGCAACTTGAATCACTCAAAACGGATTTAAAACGAAGAAGTTATGGGTGAAACAAAATTGGATATTTTTACTTGTTGTAGCTACGTGAAATTTGTAACAAATCTATACAAATCATAACTTAACTAAATTATATTGTATTATACATGTATTCTAACATATATTTGGTAATCTTGGGATACCATAGACACGTATACAATGTTTTGACATATCATATCAACCCATCTATATATATTATTTGAGAACAATCATAGACACTCTATATGCAGTAATGTTCGAGTTAGCTATACAGGGTTGAGGTTGATTCCAAAATAATATATATACTTTGAGTTGTGATCTAGCCTGTGACTTGTATACACTGGGTCGTGGATTGATTCGAGATAATATATATTGATTTAATTCTGTACATATAACTGTGGACAACTAGTTGTAGATTACTAACGTTGGACTGCTAACTTAACAAACTTAAATCGTTAAAACGTAATAAAACATATTGTGAATATATTTTGATCATACTTTGATATATATGTATATATTTGTTATAGGTTCGTGAATTGATCAGTGGCCAAGTCTAATTCTCGACGAATTAAGAATCTGTGAAAGTGAGTTATAGTCCCACTTTTAAAATCTAATATTTTGGGATGAGAATACATGTAGTTTTATAAATGTTTTACAAAATAGATACAAGTATGCGAAACTACATTCAATGGTTGAATTATTATTACCGAATATCACCCTTTTTAGTCTGGTAATCTAAGAATTAGGGAACAGAAACCCTAATTGACGCGAATCGTAAAGATAGATCTATTGGGCCTAACAAATCCCATCTGGGTTACGGATGCTGTAGTACTTCAATTTTATCATGTCCGATGAGTGTCCCGGAATGATGGAGATATTCTAGACGCATTCTGTTAATGTCAGTTACCAGGTGTTCACCATATGAATGATTTTTATTTCTATGCAGTTTATGCGAAATGCCTGATATGAGATGGATGTTTGTTAAAAATGAAATCTTGTGGTCTATTATTACAATTTGATATATATAGGTTAAACCTATAACTCACCAACATTTTTGTTGATGTTTTTAAGCATGTTTATTCTCAGGTGAGTATTAAGAGCTTCCGCTATTGCATGATAATTAAGAACAAGAATTGGAGTCAGCATGCTTGTAATATATTGTTTAAAAACTACATTCAGAGATTTAAGTCGATGTGTAATATTATTGTAAACCATTATGTAATGGTCGTGTAAAAAATGTTATCTTTTAGATTATCATTACTGGATAATCTACGTTATGATTTTAAAACCTTTAACGATAAAATAAAGGTTATGGTTTGTTTTAAAAACGAATGCGGTCTTTGAAAAACGTCTCATATAGAGGTCAATACCTCACAAGGAAATCAATTAATATGAAACGTTTATAATCGATATGAACGGGACATTTTAGTTGGTATCCGAGCGTTGGTCTTAGAGAACCATAAATTTGCATTAGTGTGTCTTATTGAGTTTGTCACTATGCATTAGTGAGTCTAGAATTCGACCGTATATTTTTCTTTAAAAACGATTGCTTAACACTTTTTGTTGAAAACTATATATTATTAACATGAAAATATTATGTGATATATTAATCTCTTAATGTGTTTAATATTGTGTGATAGATGTCTACCTCTAGTACAAATCCCATTGACTCACCTAATAATAATGAAAAGTCAAATATATATTGGGAAGACTCAAAAATTCCCAAAGAGGAACCGGAAGAAGAGGAACCGGAAGAAGAAGAGGTTCCAGAGGAGAAAATATTAGAAACCACTGAAAAACATATAAATAAAAGAAAACCCTCAACCAATGGACCAAAATTAATAATGGTCAATGGTGTTTCCGTCAAGGAAGCAAGATATTGGGAAGATTACTAATTTTTCGATGAATCGGATCCCGATGAGGATTCCGATGATGTTATAGAAATTACCCGACCCAATTTGAAAAGGCAAAAGAAAATAATAAGGAAAAAGGCATCAAAATAGAGAAACCTAATTCCAACCCCGATGACCTCTATGTTAACATGAAATATCCCGATGGAAAATACCGTCAACACCCGTATTTCTTAAGTTTTAGCTATAACCGGGAACATCTAAGCCACCAGGTTTTTCTAGACAATTTGTGAAAAGAACGGCTCGTATTAGGGGAGCACCATATATCCCTAGGAAATTAGTGAAACAAACCAAGTCCGAAGAAGAAGAAACTTGTGCTTTTATGATATATGTAAAAACTGCTTGTATTGTTTGTTAAGTATCTTTTATGAATCTAACCCTCGTCTATTTTTACAGTATAAAAACACAAAATAGATGTTAAGGTTAGACAACCAAAAATTTTAGAAGACCTACCCGGGGACATGATTGATGAAATCTTATCTAGAGTCGGTCAGAATTCGTCGGCACAATTATTTACGGCAAAATTAGTTTGTAGAACATTTGAAGAACGTTCCAGGCATGCCTTAGTTTATAAAAGGCCTTCTTTTGAAAGATGGGGTATATTACATTGGGGAGACCATAAGTTACGCCGTGTTTTCTTTAAAGCGTTAAATGCGGGGAACCCAAGTGAAATTTTACGCTACGGGTTAAGAGTCTATTTTGACTCAACATATCCCAACATAGGACTTCGTGCTTTAGAAAGAGCATCTAACATGCAACATAGAGAAGCATGTTATGCTTACGGGTTAGTGATGTTCGCTTCTCACCAAAGTGAGAAAAAGAACATCGGATTACAACTTTTAAATAAAACTTTCCCACAAGTGACGGATTCGGTAGTTGGGGTGAGAAACAAGGTTTTTAGATTGTTACGGGGCTGTTGGGTATTACGAAACCCTCGTCCTTTTGACGACGTTACAACATGCTGCCTAGCCAACGGCCATAACGGTTATGTTTCACAAGATCAAGGATGGGAAATAGTATTAGTAAAACTCTAATGCATGACTTGCTTCTGGACCTATGAATTACGTATCTGTATTGCTTTAGCAGAACGACTTGCGTTAAACTAGAATTGTCTTCGCAATTGCCTTGTATCAATGTTATTGTGTGCTATATTTCATGCTATATGTAAAATAGCGGTATTGTAAGTTTGTAAAATATTGTATAAAAGTTTGAACGTGAAATATTATTGTAATCAGTTTCTCATATAGAATTGTAATAGTTGAATTGTATTTTAGCTATTAAGTATGAACTAAACGGGTAGGTACTACCCGAATTAAAACTTATAAAATGCTAATATGAAGAAAAAGCTTTTGTAAATAAATTCATATTATGCTACGAAATATTGTTGACTACTCTTAATATTCTAAATGATTAACTCATTTCTTTTGGCTATTTTTGAAGGAAATGGCACCGACTACTTGACACACCATGAATATGAGTGAAGAAGAATTCTGTACCTTTCTTGCTTTAAACATAGCCGCAGTGCAGGCCGTAATGCAAAATAACAACAATAACTCTGGATCTAGTAGTGGAACTAATTCTACAAGAAATCGTGTAGGATGCTCCTACAAAGAATTCACTGCCTGTAAACCTCTAGAATTCAGATGGAACCGAAGGACCAATCGGATTGAAACGGTGGACCGAGAAGGTCGAATCGGTGTTTGCCATAAGTAAGTGTGTAACAACCCTGATTTTTCCATTACTTTCGTTAACCTTCCGTTAGTTTATTTAACGGCGATTATTTAACTTTTATGCGTTTACGTGTATTAAATGCGTACTTGACCTTTGGAGGGTTTCAATAATTAATATGGGTTGATATTAATGCAAATAAATATTTCGGATAATGAAATACGATAAAAACGATACGATTTTGATAATAGCTTTTTGAGCAACGAAACGTTCGGGTTTATTTTAATAATTAATTTAATTAATTATTAACTTTTTAAAATATTTAATTTATTGGGTTTTTAATAAATTAAGCAATTGGTTGCGTTTAACGATCGGATTAGCGTTCCGGGCCTTCGGTACGACTAAACGACACTTAAAACGGACCACGAATACGCACTTTTGCAAAACGAGAGCCCGGGAACCCATCCCATGGGGTCCATCGGCCGAAACCCCCTCCCCACCCCTTTTATGTCTAAAACTTGTAACTTTAGGGACTTATGTGTAATTTAGGATAACTAGGGATGATATAAATAGAAGTAATAAACCTAATTAGGATTAAGAACATAAAAACGCAGCTTTTTCTTCCCTCCTTCTCCCTCCCATCATCGACATCATCACCACCACCATACCATCAATTTTTGATTTTTAGAGCAAGCCTTGAACACGAAAGTTGCAATTCTCGATTTCCTCTACGCGTGTGTATCGTTAATTTTGTGATCAAAGGTATAATTGCATAAACCCTAATTCTTAAAATCTGATTTTTATTAAAGTTTCATAGTTATGTTGTCAATTGATCAAGTCTATACGCGTACGTGTTAATTGTAATCGTTATTTTGATTGTTTGATGCGCTAGGGTTTAAAAACGAATTTGTATTTGTTTGATCAGAAAAATTAAAATTTTCAAATGTTAATTATTATATTATAATCAGACTCCTTGCGAAAAACTATTGAGTTTAGGCTTTGGATTCGCTTGATTTCGTTTCCGTATGATTAAGTTATGTCGATTTGAATTATCGTTGTGATTTTGTTGCTTGATCAGAAATCTGGTATTGATAGAAAATGAATTGTCATGTGAGAATTATACCACTGGAAATATAATTTAAATACACTCAATTTAGACTAGGATATCATGTCATTTGCTTATGTATAGCCCGAGTTATGCTAGAATTAGTGTAAATGAAGTTTTATACAGCACTTGCATGAAAATAACCTTGTATGATAAAATGTGTTCACTTCTGTGATTAAATCTTTGCATATTTGAAAAATAAACAAAAAGTACTTCATCTTTCATGTAGATATCATAGGTTAATTGTATCTATATCTTCGGATAATTGTATGCGAATGTGACTAACGAAATGGGAATCGAATCTGTAAATTGAAAACGGTTTTGTACTCTGTGAATCTTGTGAATTGTTTGAGCATGTATGCTTCTTAAAAATGAAACTTAACATTATATGTGACATATTGTTAGTTTATGTCAATCTCTGAAACCTTATGCATTGGGCACAATAGAGCCATAGTTTATGTGAATTCTGATTTGAGCTGAAAACTGAATGACCAACTTGCACGAATAAACTGTACAAATTGGCTAAACAAAAGTGGCTAGATTTTTGATATGTGTTACTTTGATTTTTCCTTGAACTATTTCCACTGTTCTTGTATCAATTGCATGTTCCTAACTCCGGTTATAGCCAAAAAGAAATCAGTTCGCGGTCAGAAACTGACTTGGCAAACCCCAAATGTATCCCTTCTGATTCCTGACTTTTATTTGTCGTATGAGTCCCTGGCCAGACTTTTTGGAATTGATTTTAAGTGTAATTATTATCTGAAGTTTTTCATATTTACTTGAATTTTGTACTATGAGATAATGTGCTAAGTATGCTACGTGTTCATAAATTTTGTGCATGACGATAAACTGAAATTGTGAAAATGATCGTTCATGACCTAAAACGTATTGTTTAACTTAGGGTTGACATGTTGACCAATATTTGACATGAACCTACTGATGTTGACTTTAGTTAACTACTTTGACCAAGTTTGACTTTCGGTTTGACTTCGGTTGGCTTTGTTTGACTTGCATGATATAGTTGACTTTTACTTTGAAACGCGTCGAGTCGAGCAATAAGACAACGTACACTATGAAACCACACTTATTTCAGATACATATATTGACCAACCTACATACGTATACTTAGGTTACATTACTCGGGTCTAAACCGTACAAGTCATTTGTCTTTCATTCTGAGCTTAATCAAAGGTGAGTCTACAGTCCCGCTTTTTACATGTTTTCAGGGATGAGAATACATGCTGTTATGTTTACATTTTCAATTACTTTTATATTGACATGAGTAATACACATATGCATAATGAGTTTGTTCAAAAAGCCTCTAGCTTGAATACTTTTAATACCATCGGTGTAAGCACAATTTAGATGGACGGATCCGTTAGGTTGACAACCTCACCTACTATAAAAGCAGTGGTGCATTTATTTTGAACATTAAATACATTTGAAAAAGTGTATAACATTTTACGAGGTAAGGTCGGGTGTAGTAGGTTTTATACTCGGGTTAATGCTAGTATTCAGGTGCTCGGTTTATGCAAGCGATAGAATCTCGTGGTCAATGAAACTAAACTATTTTTCTGATAACTGTTTTTCAGATACTGTTACATTATTTTAAACCTGTAGATTCATCAACATTATTTGTTGACCTATTTTTGCGTGTTGTTATTCTCAGATCCTTAAGAGGTATGCTTCCGCTGTGTTTGCTGCATGTCTGGCCGTGGAGTCAGCATTTGATTTAATGAACATTATTTACTTTCACATTTAAAACTTTTATACTGTTAAAATACTGTTGGCTTGTGGTTACGATCACAACAGTGTTTCTATTTTGGGATTATTGACTTATGTTTTTGAAAGTTAATATTTTTAAATAAAATTAAATGCGATTGCTTTAAACGTCTCATATAGAGGGCGTAACTGTTAACTGTGGGAACGGAATTACCACGCCGTCAGATGGTAATTTGGCGGGGTGTTATAAAGTGCACTGAAGAAGACAAAGTAAAGTACGATACGCATACCTTCACAGGTACTGCGTTAACATGGTAGAACACCTATCTCTAGCAGGTAGGACAAGATGCTGCTTACGCACTACCGTGGTCAACATTCAAACACTTAATGAACGAGCAGTACCGTCCCAGAAACGAGGTCAATAAGCTCAAGGTAGAGCTTAGAGGGTTATGAACACAAGGGTTTGATATTACCACGTACAAATGACGATTCACAGAATTATGCCTATTGTGTCTGGGAGCATTCGAAGATGAAGAAGAGAAGATCGACGCATTTGTAAAAGGGTTACCAGAAATAATTTAAGAAGATGTGAGTTCGCACGAGCCCGACTCCATATAAAAGGCAAGTCGAATGGCTCATAAACTCATAAATCAAATTGAGGGAAGAATTAAAGAGCAGGCGGTCGAAGAAGCCAACACGAAACAAGTCAAGAGGAAGTGGGAAGAAAACAGTGACAAAAGTCACCAACACAACAACAGTAACTATCGCTTCAACAATCAACACAACAATCACAACTACAATCGCACCAATTTTCGCAACAACAAACGCAACAACAATAATCCCAACAACAACAACCACTACAACCACTGTCCCAACAATAATAACAATCGCAATAACAACCATCTCAATAACAACAATGGAAACAATAACCAGAAAATTCCATGTAAAAGGTGTGAAGGGTACCATCCGGATATTTATTGTTCGGTAACCTATACCAAGTGTAATAGAATGGGGCATAGTGCGGAAAAGTTTGAAGTTTACGGACCAGAGAATAAAGGAACAGAAAATGCCAACATTATTTGTTTCGGATGTGGAAAGAAGGGCCACTACAAAACTAGGTGCCCAAATCAGGAAAATAAAAATGGTCACGGACGAGGAAGAGTCTTCAACATTAATGCGATAGAAGCACAAGAAGACTCGAAGCTTGTTACGGGTACGTTTCTTATTGACGATAAACCTGCTTATGCTTTATTTGATTCGGGTGTGGATAGAAGCTATATGAGTAGAGATTTTTGTGCCAAATTAAGTTGTCCATTAACACCTTTGGATAATAAGTTTTTACTCGAATTAGCAAGTGGTAAGTTTATTATGGCGGATAAAATATGTCAAAACCGAGAAATTAAACTGTTTGGCAAAACATTTAAGATTAATTTGATACCAGTAGAGTTAGGAAGTTTTGATGTGATAATTGGCATGGACTGGTTGAAAAAGGACAGAGCAGAGGTTGTATGTTACAAAAATGCGATTCGCATTGTACGCGAAAAAGGAAAACCTTTAATGGTGTACGGAGAAAAGAGCAACACGAAGTTAAATCTTATTAGTAGTTTGAAGGCGCAAAAACTAATAAGAAAAGGTTGCTATATCATTCTAGCACACATCGAGGAAGTCAAACCCGAAGAAAAGAACATCAGTGATGTTCCCGTTGCAAAATAATTTCCCGATGTATTTCCGAAAGAATTACTGGAACTACCTCCACATCGATCCATTGAATTTCAAATAGATCTTGTACCCGGGGCTGAACTGATAGCTCGTGCTCTATACAGACTCGCACCTAGTGAAATGAAGGAACTCCAGAGCCAATTACAAGAACTTTTAGAGCGTAGTTTCATTCGACCAAGTACATCACCGTGGGGAGCTCCTGTTTTGTTTGTCAAAAAGAAGGATGGTACATTCAGGTTGTATATCGACTACAGAGAGTTGAACAAACTTACGATCAAAAATTGTTATCCACTACTGAGAATCCACGACTTATTTGATCAACTACAAGGCTCGTCGATTTATTCGAAGATCGATTTATGTTCCGGGTATCATCAAATGCGGGTGAAGGAAAATGATATTCCAAAGACTGCTTTTAGGATGCGTTACGGTCATTATGAGTTTATGGTTATGCCGTTTGGATTGACTAACGCACCAGCTATGTTCATGGATCTCATGAACCGAGTGTGTGGGCCATATCTTGACAAGTTTATTATTGTTTTCATCGATGACACCCTTATCTACTCAAAGAATGAGCAAGAGGACGGAGAACATTTAAGAAAAGTGCTAGAATTGTTGAGGAATGAGAAACTGTATGCTAAATTTTCAAAGTATGCATTTTGGTTTAAAGAAGTTCAATTCCTCGGTCACATAGTGAGCATAGAAGGTATTCAAGTTGATCCGGCAAAGATTGAAATCGTTGAGAAATGGGAAACCCCGAAAACTCCGACGCAGATACTCCAATTTTTAGGATTGGCTGGTTACTACAGAAGGTTCATCCAAGATTTTTCCAAAATAGCAAAACCCTTGACTGCATTAACGCATAAAGGGAAGAAATTTGAATGGAAGGATGAGCAGGAGAAAGCGTTTCAATTGTTGAAGAATAAGTTAACTACGACACCTATATTGTCATTGCCTAAAGGGAATGATGATTTTGTGATATATTGTGACGCCTCAAAGCAAGGCCTTGGTTGTGTATTAATGCAACGAATGAAAGTAATTACTTATGTGTCCAGACAATTGAAGATTCACGAGCAGAATTGTACGACACATGATTTGGAATTAGGCGCGGTTGTTTTTGCATTAATGACTTGGAGACATTACTTATATGGGGTCAAAAGTATCATATATACCGACCACAAAAGTCTCCAACATATTTTTGATCAGAAATAGCTAAACATGAGGCAACGTAGGTAGATTGAACTATTGAACGATTATGACTTTGAGATTCGATACCACCCGGGGAAGGCGAATATGGTAGCCGACGCTTTGAGTAGGAAGGATAGAGAACCTATGCGTGTAAAAGCTAAGAATATAATTATTCGTACTAACCTTACTACTCAAATAAAATAGGCGCAGCAGAGAGTTTTAAAAGAAGGAAATTTGAAGAATGAAATACCCAAAGGAACGGAGAAACATCTTAATATTCGGGAAGACAGAACCCGGTATAGGGCTAAAAGAATTTGGGTACCAAAGTTTGGAGATGTGAGAGAAATGGTACTTAAGGAAGCACATAAGACCAGATATTCAATGCATCCCGGAGCGGGGAAGATGTACAAAGCTCTCAAGAAACACTTTTGGTGGCCGGGTATGAAAGCCGATATTGCTAAATACGTAGGAGAATGTTTGACGTGTTCTAAGGTTAAAGCTGAACATCAGAAACCATCAGGTCTACTTCAACAACCTGAAATTCCATGGATTTCATTACTAAATTGCCAAGGACTGCAAGTGGTTATGATACTATTTGGGTAATAGTCAATCATCTCACCAAGTCAGCACATTTTTGCCAATGAGAGAAGATGATAAAATGGAGAAGTTAGGATGACTATATTTGAAGGAAGTTGTCTCCAGACATTGAATACCAATCTCTATTATGTCAGATAGGGATGGCAGATTTGTCTCAAGGTTTTGGCAAACGTTACAACTGAAATGTCCCGTTCTTATTGATTAAAAACGTTCCATATTAATTGATTTCGTTGCGAGGTTTTGACCTCTATATGAGACGTTTTTCAAAGACTGCATTCATTTTAAAACAAACCATAACCTTTATTTCATCAATAAAGGTTTAAAAAGCTTTACGTAGATTATCAAATAATGATAATCTAAAATATCTTGTTTACACACGACCATTACATAATGATTTACAATACAAATATGTTACAACGAAATAAGTTTCTTGAAAGCAATTTTTACACAATATCATACAAGCATGTACTCCAAATCTCATCCTTATTTAAGTATGCGACAGCGGAAGCTCTTAATAATCACCTGAGAATAAACATGCTTAAAACGTCAACAAAAATGTTGGTGAGTTATAGGTTTAACCTATATATTATCAAATCATAATAATAGACCACAAGATTTCCTATTTCAATACACATCCCATACATAGAGATAAAAATCATTCATATGGTGAACACCTGGTAACCAACATTAACAAGATGCACATTTAAGAATATCCCCATCATTCCGGGACACCCTTCGGATATGATATAAATTTCAAAGTACTAAAGCATCCGGTACTTTGGATGGGGTTTGTTAGGCCCAATAGATCTATCTTTAGGATTCGCGTCAATTAGGGTGTCTGTTCCCTAATTCTTAGATTACCAGACTTAATAAAAAGGGGCATATTCAATTTTGATAATTCAAGCATAGAATGTAGTTTCACGTACTTGTGTCTATTTTGTAAATCATTTATAAAACCTGCATGTATTCTCATCCCAAAAATATTAGATTTTAAAAGTGGGACTATAACTCACTTTCACAGATTTTTACTTCGTCGGGAAGTAAGACTTGGCCACTGGTCGATTCACGAACCTATAACAAATATGTACATATATATCAAAGTATGTTTAAAATATGTTTACAACACTTTTAATACATTTTGATGTTTTAAGTTCATTAAGTCAGCTGTCCTCGTTGGTAACCTACAACTAGTTGTCCACAGTTAGATGTACAGAAATAAATTGATATATATTATCTTGAATCAATCCACGACCCAGTGTATACATATCTCAGTATTGATCACAACTCAAACTATATATATTTTGGAATCAACCTCAACCCTGTATAGCTAACTCCAACATTCACAGATAGAGTGTCTATGGTTGTTCTGAAATATATATAGATGTGTCGACATGATAGGTCGAAACATTGTATACGTGTCTATGGTATCTCAAGATTACATAATATACAATACAAGTTGATTAAGTTATGGTTGGAATAGATTTGTTACCAATTTTCACGTAGCTAAAATGAGTAGTTTTTACCAATTTTGTTTTGCTCGCCATTTCTTCGTTTCTAATCCGTTTTGAGTGATTTAAGCGACCACGGTTTCGTATTGAACTTGAATTTCTGAAACTAAACAGAAAATGTATAGGTTTATAGTCGGAAATACAAGTTACAAGTCGTTTTTGAAAGAGGCAGTCATTTCCGTCGAAAGAACGACATCTTGATGACTGTTTTGAAAAACATACTTTCACTTTGAGTTTAACCATGATTTTTGGATATGGTTTCATGTTCATAAGAAAAATCATTTTCTCAGAAGTATAGCTTTTAAATCAAAGTTTTTCATAGTTTTTAATGAAGGTATTTCGTATGCCCGAGAGACATATTAAATTAACGTGGCCACTATGTTATGATCCAAGTCGGGTCATACCCAATAACAAGCTGACCAACACTTTATATGTATTTATTTTAACGGTTGGATTGTTAAATAAATACGCGACACTTGAACTTTAAGAAAAATGGTTTTCTTAAATATTATTTGATGTGTATATATATATATAAATTATGGAATAATTTATGTAATATGGAATTAATTATTTATGGGTTAAATAATTAATTAATTTATGTCACATTTATATAAATTGGTTTTATATAATAAAATGTACATAAATATATTTGCAAGTTTATAAAATGTGCATTATAAATATATGGAAGTTTTATATAAAAGTTTTATAAAACATTTATCTTATTTAAAACTAATTAATTTTATAAAACTAATGGGTGGCATGGGGAGTGTAAGAAAGCATGCTATTGATTCCAACACTTGGCCATACTTTCCCATTTCCATATACATGCACTTTGACTCCTTGGTAGAAACATACACTTGCAAAAATACATCAAAAAAACTGCACTCTTTTGCTCTCCCATGCTGCTGTTGCCGTGAGCTTTCAAGGGCAAAGGAGGGATCAAAATCTTTTTTGCAAGTTCATTCAAGTGTTACAATTAAATCCTAACTAAAAGCAAAGGTGTTGGTGGTTAGCTTGGGGTATAACTACTTGAGGTTTCATCCATTTGAAGCTCTATTCTTCATCATCATCTTCATCACTCTCTACCAAGCTTGGAATAGGTATAAACTCCTTTCTTGCTTGTAGTTTGTAAGTATGTTTCACAACTTGATCCTAATTGGGATTTAACTTTAATTGGTTAAAGTTTAACAAGTCTAAAATTGGTAATTACATGCTTCCGCAAAGTTTGATTCTTAAAAGATTTTAAATATTATGAAACTTGTTAAATCCCAACAATGGTATCTAGAGCCGAGGTTGTTGAAATATGCTTCGAGATGGTTATTAAACTCACTATATATTTTGCATTTTATGTACATGCATGATTGTAAAATGCAAAAATTATATGTTTTGGATGGGTGTATTATTTTGGCCGAATTAAAGGGCTTCCAAAATGGGTTTGGAGCTTCAAGTTTGGCCAAGATTTGTTGTTGTTTTGGTTCACAATCATGCCTTGACCTTGTGGTTGGATTTGTGTGTGATTTGGTTGATTATTCATTCTTATGATAAGTATTGCCACGACTCCCTTCAAGTCTCATGCTTAATGCTTGGGACTATGATACCCGAACTCCAAAAGGATTTCGAGCATCATAGTGCATACGACATGATAACGCAATTGAAGGAGATGTTCCTCCAACAAGCGCGTGTCGAGCGTTTCAAAACGGTTCGGGTGCTACATGCTTGTCGTATGGACGATACCCAATCGGTTTCATCTTATGTACTTAAGATGAAAAGCCTTATCGATCGTGCTAACCGTCTTAACCTAAACATATCAAATGAGTTAGCCACCGATCTTATCCTTAACTCCCTATCAAAAAGGTTTGATCAATTTGTAATTAATTACAATATGAATGGGATGGATAAGAGCATAGGTGAGCTTCACGGTATGCTTAGAACGGCGGAAACTAGCATGGGTAAAAGGGCTTTACCCGTGTTAGCAATCGATCAAGGTGGGTCAAAAGGTAACACCTCTAAGCCAAAGGTGGCCAAGAGAAAAGGACCCGCCCATCAAGTTACCCCAACCATCAACAAGGCTAAGAAGCAAAAGGTAGCCGAGAATCAAACCCCAAAGAAGACCCATGTTTCGGTTGCGGTGAGATGGGTCATTGGAAACGAAACTGTCCGGTCTATCTTAAGGAGTTGAAGGACAAGAGGGATGCAGGGCAAACCTCAAGTAATATATATATGGTATATATAGAGCTTAGTATTACTTCTTCTAATACATGGGTATTAGACACGGGATGTGGAACTCATATTTGCAATTCTTTGCAGGGGTTCAAAAGAGTTGATCATAAGGCGGGAACATCAAGTCTCTATATGGGCAATGGTGCAAAGGTACATGTTAAAGCTCAAGGAGATTTTATTTTGAAGCTTCCAAGCGGATTGGAACTTATTTTAGAAAATGTTTTGTATGCTCCGGATTTGTGTAGAAACATTATTTCTATTTCTCGCTTGAAACAATATGGTTTTAATTTTAATTTTATTAATGATGATATCCATGTTTGTTTAGATAATGTATTCTATTTCAAGGCTTCGCCTTCAAATGGAATTTATGAATTGGTTCATGATGACACATCATCTAGTAGCTCAATGTACCATACAAGCACCAAGAAACTCAAAAGGGATTTGAGTGATTCCTACTTATGGCATTGTCGCCTTGGTCACATAAACAAGAACCGAATGCATACACTTCAAAAGAATGGACTTTTGAAATCAAATGAAATGGATTCGTTTGATGTATGTGAATCTTGTTTACAAGGCAAGATGACTAAAGCACCTTTCAAAGGGACCTACGAAAGGGCTAAAGACTTATTGGGATTAATACATTCGGATGTGTGTGGACCCTTTAAGCCCATGACAAGGAATGGTGAAAGATACTTTGTTACTTTCATTGATGACTTTAGTCGTTTCGGATATGTCTACTTGTTAAGACATAAGGATGAAACTTTTGAAGCATTCAAAGAATATCAAAACGAAGTACAAAATCAACTCAACAAGACAATCAAGGTATTACGTACCGATAGAGGAGGTGAATACCTAAGCGATGCCTTCCAAGATCATCTTAGAAGTTGTGGGATTATCTCACAACTCACTCCTCCTGGAACACCCCAACTGAATGGAGTTTCCGAAAGGAGGAACCGAACCCTAATGGATATGGTTCGATCTATGATGGCTAGAAGCTCGTTACCTCTATCATTTTGGGGTTATTGTCTATGGTCCGCGGCTCGTATTTTAAATATGGCCCCAACCAAGAAAGTGGAACGAACACCTCATGAGATGTGGTTTGGAAAACCTCCATCTCTATCATACTTAAAGGTATGGGGATGTGAAGCTTACCCTAAGCGTTACGTCCCTAATAAGTTAAATGCTCGATCCACGAAGTGTATCTTCATAGGATATCCCAAGAATGATATGGGATATTATTTCTATGATCCATCCGAGCAGAATGTATTTGTTGCTCGGAAGGCGGAATTCCTTGAAACTAAGTTCCTAATGGAAGGAAATAGTGAAATGAAGATAGTTCTTGAGGAGGTTCAAGATCAAGTAGATGATACACAATTGGTTGACACTAGCACTCAACATGAAAATGTTGAGAATGATCAAATGGATGATCAAAATACACAAGACGTTCGCAGATCTGGTAGGATTAGTAATCCTCCTGAGAGATATGGGTTTCTCATGGATGGTTGCTATGTGGTTGATTTGGATGAACCAATAAACTACCAAGATGCTTTATCAAGGATTGATAAAGATAAATGGCAGGAAGCCATGAACGCTGAGATGCAATCCATGTATGATAACCAAGTTTGGGAACTTGTTACACAACCTGCTGGCTCCAGGCTAGTTGATTGTAAATGGCTTTTCAAAATGAAAACCGACATACATGGAAACTTGGATACATATAAAGCTAGACTTGTAGCAAAAGGTTTCACTCAGACTCAAGGGGTTGACTATGATGAAACTTTTTCGCCTGTGGCAATGCTAAAGTCTATTAGGATATTAATGGCCATTGCTGCTCATTATGATTATGAAATATGGCAAATGGATGTCAAGACCGCTTTCCTAAATGGACATCTTGAGGAAGATGTCTATATGGTTCAGCCTGAGGGTTTTGTTGATCCGAAATATCCTAAAAAGGTATGCAAGTTAAAGAAGTCAATCTACGGATTGAAACAAGCATCTAGAATGTGGAATCATCATTTTAATGAGGAGGCCAAGAAATTTGGCTTCATTAAAAATGGTGATGAAGCTTGTGTATACAAGAAAGCTAGTGGGAGCACTATCATGTTCCTTGTACTATATGTGGATGATATATTGTTATTTGGAAATGATATTCCGGCAATGCAAGGTGTTAAAACTTGGTTAAGCAAATGCTTCTCCATTAAGGATCTTGGAGAAGCACAATACGTTTTGGGGATTGGGATCTACAGGGATAGATCCAAGAAACTGATAGGTTTAAATCAAAGTGCATACATTGAAAAGATCTTGAAAAGGTTCAAGATGGAGAACTCTAAGAAAGGTTTGGTACCTATTCAAAAGGGAACACTTCTCAGTTCATCTCAGTGCCCCACCACGAAAGATGAACAGGAGAGAATGAAGAAAGTCCGATATGCTTCTGCCATTGGGTCAATCATGTATGCAATGATATGCACTAGACCGGATGTGTCATGCGCTCTTAGCCTGACAAGTAGATACCAGTATAACCCAGGAAACGGTCATTGGATTGCTGTTAAAAGTATATTGAAATACCTTAGGAGGACTAAGGATATGTTTCTGATATATGGATCTGGTGAGGAGGAACTCGCTGTAAAAGGTTACGTGGATGCGAGTTTCCAAACTGATCGTGATGATTCTCGATCACAATCCGGTTATGTCTTCACATTAAATGGAGGTGCGGTCTCTTGGAAGAGTTCAAAACAGGATGTTGTTGCTCTATCCACTACAGAGTCGGAGTACATCGCTGCATCATTAGCAGCTCAGGAAGCTGCATGGATGAAGAAATTCATCGACGACTTAGGAGTAGTCCCTTCCATTCAGGACCCTCTTGAGATCTTTTGTGACAACGAGGGTGCGATTGCTCAAATCAAGGAACCTCGTGCTCATCAAAAGACCCGTCACATTGAGCGGAGATTCAACTACATAAGGGATGAAGTTGAAAAGGGAAAGATATGTATTCGCAAAGTTCACACAGATCTTAATATAGCGGATCCTCTCACGAAGCTCTTACATGGATCAAAACATGCAGGACATGTTTGTGCATTAGGGCTTCGATATTCTAGTGATTGGTCATGATCTGTTTTAAGTATTGTAACGGAACGAAATTGTTCAAACTCATTAATATAATTATGGTTTAATTTATTTTGAGTTAAGTTCCTATTTTGCATATTTTATCCATGAATAAGCAGTTATTCTAAATTCCGTAGTTGATCACATTTGTGGGAACAAGTGTGAGGTTTAGACTATTATGAACTTGGATTGGTATACATTCATGGACTGAATGTGGGGCAAGGTTGCTATCAAGGTTCATAGATATTTGTGGGATACAAATATTGGAAGACCCGCCCTCAAGATTCACTAAATAGAGCCTTTGTGGTTGATCACATGTAATCTTGAGTAAAGGCGAATATCATTGTATCCTCTGACCTGAGATACATATCGGGTTCGAATATTTACCAAGCATTCTACCTTGATTCTTTCCTTCGCTATTCTGAAATATGGTAGTTCACAAGGAAGAGCTCAGGCATAATGCAAGGTACATATTTAGGACGTATGTAGTCAAGATGGAATTTGTCCCTCTTATTCGTTGAGAGTCAGATGTCTAAGGCCTGATAAAGTTAAATCTAAAAGAGAGTGATCGCTCTGTGTCTCTTGGATTTAACATGACATCTAGGACGAAAGGATGTAATGAAAAGATTCACCTATTCATATTCGAGATGGGAACTCGAAAGGGATGATGTTATTGAATGGCAAAAGTCATAACATATTGGGGGTGATGGACGGTTGTTAGGTGGTATCCATCACTTGCATTAATTTCTTATGTTTCTCGTGCAAGTGGGAGATTGAAGGTATTTCGTATGCCCGAGAGACATATTAAATTAACGTGGCCACTATGTTATGATCCAAGTCGGGTCATACCCAATAACAAGCTGACCAACACTTTATATGTATTTATTTTAACGGTTGGATTGTTAAATAAATACGCGACACTTGAACTTTAAGAAAAATGGTTTTCTTAAATATTACTTGATGTGTATATATATATATAAATTATGGAATAATTTATGTAATATGGAATTAATTATTTATGGGTTAAATAATTAATTAATTTATGTCACATTTATATAAATTGGTTTTATATAATAAAATGTACATAAATATATTTGCAAGTTTATAAAATGTGCATTATAAATATATGGAAGTTTTATATAAAAGTTTTATAAAACATTTATCTTATTTAAAACTAATTAATTTTATAAAACTAATGGGTGGCATGGGGAGTGTAAGAAAGCATGCTATTGATTCCAACACTTGGCCATACTTTCCCATTTCCATATACATGCACTTTGACTCCTTGGTGGAAACATACACTTGCAAAAATACATCAAAAAAACTGCACTCTTTTGCTCTCCCATGCTGCTGTTGCCGTGAGCTTTCAAGGGCAAAGGAGGGATCAAAATCTTTTTTGCAAGTTCATTCAAGTGTTACAATTAAATCCTAACTAAAAGCAAAGGTGTTGGTGGTTAGCTTGGGGTATAACTACTTGAGGTTTCATCCATTTGAAGCTCTATTCTTCATCATCATCTCCATCACTCTCTACAAAGCTTGGAATAGGTATAAACTCCTTTCTTGCTTGTAGTTTGTAAGTATGTTTCACAACTTGATCCTAATTGGGATTTAACTTTAATTGGTTAAAGTTTAACAAGTCTAAAATTGGTAATTACATGCTTCCGCAAAGTTTGATTCTTAAAAGATTTTAAATATTATGAAACTTGTTAAATCCCAACTTTTAATTATCCAAATCAAAACAGCCCCCGGTTGTAACTACGACGGCGTAAATCCGGTTTTATGGTGTTTATCGTGTTTCCGGGTTTTAAATCATTAAGTTAGAATATCATATAGATATAGATCATGTGTATAGTTGATTTTAAAAGTGTAGTTAGAAGGATTAACTTTATTTGCGAACACGTTTAGAATTAACTAAACTATGTTCTAGTGATTACTAGTTTACCACTTCGAATATGATAGCTTTTTATGTATGAATTGAATGATGTTATGAACATGATTACTACCTTAAGTTCCTTGGATAAACCTACTAGAAAAGAGGAAAATGGATCTAGCTTCAAAGGATCCTTGGATGGCTCGAAGTTCTTAAAGCAGAATCATGACACGAAAACAAGTTCAAGTAAGATCATCACTTGAAATAAGATTGTTATAGTTATAGAAATTGAACCAAAGTTTGAATATGATTATTACCTTGTATTAGAATGATAACCTACTATAAGAAACAAAGATTTCTTGAGGTTAGATGATCACCTTACAAGATTGGAAGTGAGCTAGCAAACTTGAAAGTATTCTTGATTTTATGTAACTAGAACTTGTAGAATTTATGAAGAACACTTAGAACTTGAAGTTAGAACTTGAGAGAGATCAATTAGATGAATAAAATTGAAGAATGAAAGTGTTTGTAGGTATTTTTGGTCGTTGGTATATGGATTAGATATAAAGGATATGTAATTTTGTTTTCATGTAAATAAGTCATGAATGATTACTCATATTTTTGTAATTTTATGAGATATTTCATGCTAGTTGCCAAATGATGGTTCTCACATGTGTTAGGTGACTCACATGGGCTGCTAAGAGCTGATCATTGGAGTGTATATACCAATAGTACATACATCTAAAAGCTGTGTATTGTACGAGTACGAATACGGGTGCATACGAGTAGAATTGTTGTTAAAACTGAACGAGGATGTAATTGTAAGCATTTTTGTTAAGTAGAAGTATTTTGATAAGTGTCTTGAAGTCTTTCAAAAGTGTATGAATACATATTAAAATACTACATGTATATACATTTTAACTGAGTCGTTAAGTCATCGTTAATCGTTACATGTAAGTGTTGTTTTGAGACCTTTAGGTTAACGATCTTGTTAAATGTTGTTAACCCAAAGTTGATAATATAAAATAAGATTTTAAATTATTATATTATCATGATATTATGATATATTAATATATCTTAATATGATATATACATTTAAATGTCGTTACAACGATAATCGTTACATATATGTCTCGTTTCAAAATCCTTAAGTTAGTAGTCTTGTTTTTACTTATGTAGTTAATTGTTAATACACTTAATGATATATTTAATTATCATATTATCATGTTATATATAATATAATAATGTATTAATATGCTTCATTTATATTTAGTAAGATGTGGTTATAATGATAATCGTTATATGTATCGTTTCGAGTTTCATACGTCAATAGTCTCCTTTTTAAGTATAATTGTTACTATTTTTAATGAGATACTTGATGATCATTATATCATGTTAAACATATATATTTATTCATTTATGTATCATCATGTCATATACAACTTATAGCGTTCGTGAATCATTGGTCAAACTGGGTAATCAGACGTTTACAAAATTTCCGTTTCAATTAACCAAGTCTTAACAAGTTTGATTGCTTAACATGTTGGAAACATTTAATCATGTAAATATAGTTTTCATTAAACATATAATCATAGAAAGGTTCGGAAAAGTTCGGGTCACTACAATACCTACCCGTTAAATAAATTTCGTCCCGAAATTTTAAGCGATTGGAGGTGTTGGCTCATCTTCTGGAAATAAGTGCGGGTACTTCTTCTTCATCTGATCTTCTCATTCCCAGGTGAAATCGGGTCCTCTACGAGCATTCCATCGAACCTTAACAATCAGTATCTTGTTTTGTTTAAGTCTCTTAACCTCACGATCCATTATTTCAACGGGTTCTTCAATGAATTGAAGTTTTTCATTGATTTGGATTTCATCGAACAGAATAGTGAGATCTTCTTTAGCAAAACATTTCTTCAAATTCGAGACATGGAAAGTGCTATGTACAGCCGCGAGTTGTTGAGGTAACTCAAGTCGGTAAGCTACTGGTCCGACACGATCAATAATCTTGAATGGTCCGATATACCTTGGATTTAATTTCCCTCATTTACCAAATCGAACAACGCCTTTCCAAGGTGCAACTTTAAGCATGACCATCTCTCCAATTTCATATTCTATATCTTTTCTTTTAATGTCAGAGTAGCTCTTTTGTCGACTTTGGGCGGTTTTCAACCGTTGTTGAATTTGGATGATCTTCTCGGTAGTTTCTTGTATTATCTCCGGACCCGTAATCTGTCTATCCCCCACTTCACTCTAACAAATCGGAGACCTGCACTTTCTACCATAAAGTGCTTCAAACGGCGCCATCTCAATGCTTGAATGGTAGCTGTTGTTGTAGGAAAATTCTGCTAACGGTAGATGTCGATCCCAACTGTTTCCGAAATCAATAACACATGCTCGTAGCATGTATTCAAGCGTTTGTATCGTCCTTTTGCTCTGCCCATCAGTTTGTGGATGATAGGCAGTACTCATGTCTAGACGAGTTCCTAATGCTTGCTGTAATGTCTGCCAGAATCTTGAAATAAATCTGCCATCCCTATCAGAGATAATAGAGATTGGTATTCCATGTCTGGAGACGACTTCCTTCAAATACAGTCGTGCTAAATTCTCCATCTTGTCATCTTCTCTTATTGGCAGGAAGTGTGCTGATTTGGTGAGACGATCAACTATTACCCAAATAGTATCAAAACCACTTGCAGTCCTTGGCAATTTAGTGATGAAATCCATGGTAATGTTTTCCCATTTCCATTCCGGGATTTCGGGTTGTTGAAGTAGACCTGATGGTTTCTGATGCTCAGCTTTGACCTTAGAACACGTCAAACATTCTCCTACGTATTTAGCAACATCGGCTTTCATACCCGGCCACCAAAAATGTTTCTTGAGATCCTTGTACATCTTCCCTGTTCCAGGATGTATTGAGTATCTGGTTTTATGAGCTTCTCTAAGTACCATTTCTCTCATATCTCCAAATTTTGGTACCCAAATCCTTTCAGCCCTATACCGGGTTCCGTCTTCCCGAATATTAATATACTTCTCCGATCCTTTGGGTATTTCATCCTTTAAATTTCCCTCTTTTAAAACTCCTTGTTGTGCCTCCTTTATTTGAGTAGTAAGGTTATTGTGAATCATTATATTCATAGATTTTACTCGAATGGGTTCTCTGTCCTTCCTGCTCAAGGCGTCGGCTACCACATTTGCCTTCCTCGGGTGGTAATGAATCTCAAAGTCGTAATCATTCAACAATTCAATCCACCTACACTGCCTCATATTCAGTTGTTTCTGATTAAATATGTGTTGAAGACTTTTGTGGTTGGTATATATAATACTTTTGACCCCATATAAGTAGTGCCTCCAAGTCTTTAATGCAAAAACAACCGCTCCTAATTCCAAATCATGCGTCGTATAATTTTGTTCGTGAATCTTCAATTGTCTAGACGCATAAGCAATCACCTTCGTTCATTGCATTAATACACAACCGAGACCTTGCTTTGATGCGTCACAATAAATCACAAAATCATCATTCCCTTCAGGCAATGACAATATAGGTGCCGTAGTTAGCTTTTTCTTCGATAACTGAAACGCTTTCTCTTGTTCATCCTTCCATTCAAATTTCTTCCCTTTATGCGTTAATGCAGTCAAGGGTTTTGCTATTCTGGAAAAGTCTTGGATGAACCTTCTTTAGTAACCAGCTAGTCTTAAAAACTGGCGTATATGTTTCGGAGTTTTCGGGGTTTCCCACTTTTCAACAGTTTTTATCTTTGCCGGATACACCTTAATACCTTCTTTGTTCACTATGAGACCGAGGAATTGAACTTCTTCCAACTAAAATGCACACTTTGAAAACTTAGCGTACAATTCTTCCTTCCTCAATACTTCTAACACCTTTCTCAAATGTTCACCATGTTCTTGGTCATTCTTTGAGTAAATAAGTATGTCATCAATGAAAATAATGACAAACTTGTCAAGGTATGGTCCACACACTCGGTTCATAAGGTCCATGAACACAGCTGGTGCATTAGTTAAACCAAACGGCATGACCATAAACTCGTAATGACCGTAACGTGTTCTGAAAGCAGTCTTTGGAATATCATTTTCTTTCACCCGCATTTGATGATACCCGGAACGTAAGTCAATCTTTGAATAAACAAACGAGCCTTGTAGTTGATTAAATAAGTCATCGATTCTCGGTAGTGGGTAGTGGTTCTTGATGGTAAGTTTGTTCAACTCTCGGTAGTCGATACACAACCTGAATGTACCATCTTTCTTCTTGACAAACAAAACAGGAGCTCCCCACGGTGATGTGCTTGGTCAAATGAAACCACGCTCTAAAAGTTCTTGTAATTGGCTTTACAGATCTTTCATCTCGCTGGGTGCGAGTCTGTAAGGAGCACGAGCTATTGGTGCAGCTCCTGGTACAAGATCTATTTGAAATTCAACGGATCGATGTGGGGGTAATCCCGTTAATTCTTTCGGAAATAAATCGGGAAATTCTTTTGCGACGGGAACATCATTGATGCTCTTTTCTTCAGTTTGTACTTTCTCGACATGTGGTAGAACAGCATAGCAACCTTTTCTTATTAGTTTTTGTGCCTTCAAATTACTAATAAGATGTAGCTTCGTGTTGCCCTTTTCTCCGTACACCATTAAGGGTTTTCCTTTTTCTCGTATAATGCGAATTGCATTTTTGTAACAAACGATCTCTGCTTTCACTTCTTTCAACCAGTCCATACCGATTATCACATCAAAACTCCCTAACTCTACTGGTATTAAGTCAATCTTAAATGTTTTGCTAACCAGTTTAATTTCTCGATTCCGACATATATTATCTGCTGAAATTAATTTACCATTTGCTAATTCGAGTAAAAATTTACTATCCAAAGGCGTCAATGGACAACTTAATTTAGCACAAAAATCTCTACTCATATAGCTTCTATCCGCACCCGAATCAAATAAAACATAGGCAGATTTATTGTCAATAATAAACGTACCCGTAACAAGCTTCGGGTCTTCCTGTGCCTCTGCCGCATTAATATTAAAAACTCTTCCGCGGCCTTGTCCATTCGTGTTCTCCTGGTTCGGGCAATTTCTAATAATGTGGCCCGATTTTCCACATTTATAACAAACTACATTGGCATAACTTGCTCCGACACTACTTGCTCCGCCATTACTCGTTCCGATACCATTTGTTCCTTTCGTTCTGTTAACCCCTGGTCCGTAGACCTCATACTTCGCCGCGCTATGACCATTTCTTTTACACTTGTTGCAAAATTTGGTGCAGAACCCCGAGTGATACTTTTCACACCTTTGGCATAGCTGCTTCTGATTATTGTTGTTGTTGCGGTTGTTATTGTTGTTGGGATGATTGTTATAGTTGTTGTTGTTGTTGTTGTTGTTGTTGGGCCGTTTGTTGTAGTTGCGATTGATGTTGCGATTGTTGGGATAGTTGTTGCGATTATTGTTGTAATTGCTGTTGTTGTTGTATTGGTGATTCTTATCACCGTTTTCCTCCCACTTTCTTTTGACTTGCTTCACATTGGCCTCTTCAGTCGCCTGTTCTTTAATTCTTTCCTCAATCTGGTTCACTAGTTTGTGAGCCATTCCACATGCCTGTTGTATGGAGGCAGGCTCGTGTGAACTTATATCTTCTTGGATTCTTTCCGGTAATCCTTTCACAAACGCGTCGATCTTCTCTTCCTCATCTTCGAACGCTCCCGGACACAATAGGCATAATTCTGTGAATCGTCTTTCGTACGTGGTAATATCAAATCCTTGGGTTCGTAACCCTCTAAGTTCTGTCTTGAGCTTATTGACCTCGGTTCTGGGACGGTACTTCTCATTCATCAAGTGCTTGAATGCTGACCACGGTAGTGCGTAAGCATCATCTTGTCCCACTTGCTCTAGATAGGTATTCCACCATGTTAACGCAGAACCTGTGAAGGTATGCGTAGCATACTTCACTTTGTCCTCTTCAGTACACTTACTTATGGCAAACACCAATTCGACCTTCTCAGTCCACCGTTTCAATCCGATCGGTCCTTCGGTTCCATCAAATTCCAAAGGTTTGCAGGCAGTGAATTCTTTGTAGGTGCATCCTACACGATTTTCTGTACTGCTAGATCCAAGGTTATCGTTGGTATGTAGCGCAGCCTGTACTGCGGCTATGTTTGAAGCAAGAAAGGCACGAAATTCCTCTTCGCTCATATTCAAGGTGTGTCGAGTAGTCGGTGCCATTTCCTTCAAAATAATCAAATGAAACGAGTTAATCATATAGAATATCAAGAGTAGTTAATAGTATTTCGTAGCGTAATATGAACTTATTTATAAAAGCTTTTTCTTCATATTAGCGTTTTATAAGTTTAAATTCGGGTAGTACCTACCCGTTAAGTTCATACTTAGTAGCTAATATACAATTCAACTACTACAATTCTATATGAAAAACTGATTATAATAATATTTCGCGTTCAAACTTTTACTCAATATTTTACAAACTTACATTACCGGTTATTTTACATATAGCATGAAATATAGCACACAATAAATTTGATACAAGATGGTTGTGAAGATAATTCTAGCTAGTACACAAGTCGTTCAGCAAAGGCAATAAAGACACGTAATTCATACGTCCAGAAACAAGTCATGCATTCTGGTTTTACTAGGACTACTTCCCATCCTTGGTCTTGTGGAACATAACCGTTATGGCCGTTGATAAGATAGCGTGTTGTAACATCGTCAAAGGGACGAGGGTTACGTAATGTCCAACAGTCTCGTAATAACCTAAAAACCTCATTTCTTACCCCAATTACCGACTCCGTCACTTGTGGGAACGTTTTGTTTAATAGTTGTAGCCCGATGTTCTTGTTCTCACTTTGGTGAGAAGCGAACATTACTAACCCGTAAGCATAACATGCTTCTTTATGTTGCATGTTAGCCGCTTTTTCTAAATCACGAAGTCCTATATTCGGATATATTGAGTCAAAATAATTACTTAACCCGTTGCGTAAAATAGCATTTGGGTTCCCCGCAATATATGCGTCAAAGTAAACACATCGTAACTTATGGATTTCCCAATGTGATATCCCCCATCTTTCGAACGAAAGCCTTTTATAAACCAAGGCATTCTTGGAACGTTCTTCGAATGTCTTACAAACTGATCTCGCCTTAAATAATTGTGCCGAGGAATTCTGACCGACTCTAGACAAGATTTCATCAATCATGTCTCCGGGTAGGTCTCTTAAAATATTGGGTTGTCTATCCATTTTGTGTTTTTATACTGTAAAATAGACAAGAGTTAGATTCATAAAAAAAAATACTTATTAATACAAGCAATTTTTACATATATCATAAAGCATAAGCACACTATATTACATATATTACACCACACGAATACAACTATCTTATTCCGACTCGCTCGTTTCTTCTTCTTCGGTTTTGGTTCGTTTTTCCAAGTTTCTAAGGATATATGATGTTCCCCTAATACGAGCCGTCGTTTTCCACATTGGTTTAGAAAAACCTGGTGTTTTAGAGGTTCCCGGGTTATTGTCACAACTTAAGAAATACGGGTGTTGACGATACATATAAAGTTCATCGGGTTTGGAATCAAATTTCTCTATTTTTATGCCCTTTCCCCTATTGTTCTCTTTTGACTTATTAAATTGTGTTGGGGTAATTTCTATAACATCATCGGAATCCTTGATGGATCTGATTCATCAGAGAATTGGTAATCCTCCCAATACTTTGCTTCCTTGGCGGAAACTCCATTGACTATAATTAACTTTGGTCGGTTAGTTGAGTATTTTCACTACTTAACTGTTTTATTATTTTCCCCACTGGTTCTATTTCTTCTTCCGGTTCCGATTCTTCTTCCTGTTCCGATTCTTCTTCCGGTTCTGACTCTTCTTCCGGTTCCTCTTCGGGAACTTGTGAATCAGTCCACGAATCATTCCAATTTACATTTCACTCTTCATTATTATTAGATGAGTCAATGGGACTTGTTCTAAAGGTAGACATCTATCACATAATATCAAACGCGTTAAGAGATTAATATATCACATAATATTCACATATTAAAAATATATAGTTTCCAACAAAATTTATTAAGCAATCATTTTTCAAGTAAACACGGTCGAAGTCCAGACTCACTAATGCATCCTAACAAACTCGATAAGACACACTAATGCAAAATTCTGGTTCTCTAAGACCAACGCTCGGATACCAACTGAAATGTCCCATTCTTATTGATTAAAAACGTTCCATATTAATTGATTTCGTTGCGAGGTTTTGACCTCTATATGAGACGTTTTTCAAAGACTGCATTCATTTTAAAACAAACCATAACCTTTATTTCATCAATAAAGGTTTAAAAAGCTTTACCTAGATTATGAAATAATGATAATCTAAAATATACTGTTTACACACGACCATTACATAATGATTATAATACAAATATGTTACAACGAAATAAGTTTCTTGAAAGCAGTTTTTACACAATATCATACAAGCATGGACTCCAAATCTCGTCCTTATTTAAGTATGCGATAGCAGAAGCTCTTAATAATCACCTGAGAATAAACATGCTTAAAACGTCAACAAAAATGTTGGTGAGTTATAGGTTTAACCTATATATTATCAAATCATAATAATAGACCACAAGATTTCATATTTCAATACATATCCCATACATAGAGATAAAAATCATTCATATGGTGAACACCTGGTAACTGACATTAACAAGATGCATATTTAAGAATATCCCCATCATTCCGGGACTCCCTTCGGATATGATATAAATTTCGAAGTACTAAAGCATCCGGTACTTTGGATGGGGTTTGTTAGGCCCAATAGATCTATCTTTAGGATTCGCGTCTATTAGGTTGTCTGTTCTCTAATTCTTAGATTACCAGACTTAATAAAAAGGGGCATATTCGATTTCGATAATTCAACCATAGAATGTAGTTTCACGTACTTGTGTCTATTTTGTAAATCATTTATAAAACCTGCATGTATTCTCATCCCAAAAATATTAGATTTTAAAAGTGGGACTATAACTCACTTTCACAGATTTTTACTTCATCGGGAAGTAAGACTTGGCCACTGGTCGATTCACGAACCTATAACAAATATGTACATATATATCAATGTATGTTCAAAATATATTTACAACACTTTTAATACATTTTGATGTTTAAAGTTCATTAAGTCAGCTGTCCTCGTTAGTAACCTACAACTAGTTGTCCACAGTTAGATGTACAGAAATAAATCGATATATATTATCCTGAATCAATCCACGACCCAGTGTATACATATCTCAGTATTGATCACAACTCAAACTATATATATTTTGGAATCAACCTCAACCCTGTATAGCTAACTCCAACATTCACATATAGAGTGTCTATGGTTGTTCCGAAATATATATAGATGTGTCGACATGATAGGTCGAAACATTGTATACGTGTCTATGGTATCTCAAGATTACATAATATACAATACAAGTTGATTAAGTTATGGTTGGAATAGATTTGTTACCAATTTTCACTTAGCTAAAATGAGTAGTTTTTACCAATTTTGTTTTGCTTGCCATTTCTTCGTTTCTAATCCGTTTTGAGTGATTTAAGCGGCCACGGTTTTGTATTGAACTTGACTTTGTGAAACTAAACAGAAAAGGTATAGGTTTATATTCGGAAATACAAGTTACAAGTTGTTTTTGAAAGAGGTAGTCATTTCCATTGAAAGAACGACATCTTGATGACTGTTTTGAAAAACATACTTTCACTTTGAGTTTAACCATGATTTTTGGATATGGTTTCATGTTCATAAGAAAAATCATTTTCCCAGAAGTATAGCTTTTAAATCAAAGTTTTTCATAGTTTTTAATTATCCAAACCAAAACAGCCCCCGGTTGTAACTACGACGGCGTAAATCCGGTTTTATGGTGTTTATCGTGTTTCCGGGTTTTTAATCATTAAGTTAGCATATCATATAGATATAGATCATGTGTATAGATGATTTTAAAAGTGTAGTTAGAAGGATTAACTTTATTTGCGAACAAGTTTAGAATTAACTAAAGTATGTTCTAGTGATTACTAGTTTACCACTTCGAATATGATAGCTTTTTATGTATGAATCGAATGATGTTATGAACATCATTACTACCTTAAGTTCCTTGGATAAACCTACTGGAAAAGAGGAAAATGGATCTAGCTTCAACGGATCGTTGGGTGTCTTGAAGTTCTTGAAGCAGAATCATGACATGAAAACAAGTTCAAGTAAGATCATCACTTGAAATAAGATTGTTATAGTTATAGAAATTGAACCAAAGTTTGAATATGATTATTACCTTGTATTAGAATGATAACCTACTGTAAGAAACAAAGATTTCTTGAGGTTGGATGATCACCTTACAAGATTGGAAGTGAGCTAGCAAACTTGAAAGTATTCTTGATTTTATGTAACTAGAACTTGTAGAATTTATGAAGAACACTTAGAACTTGAAGATAGAACTTGAGAGAGATCAATTAGATGAAGAAAATTGAAGAATGAAAGTGTTTGTAGGTGTTTTTGGTCGTTGGTATATGGATTAGATATAAAGGATATGTAATTTTGTTTTCATGTAAATAAGTCATGAATGATTACTCATATTTTTGTAATGTTATGAGATATTTCATGCTAGTTGCCAAATGATGGTTTCCACATGTGTTAGGTGACTCACATGGGCTGCTAAGACCTGATCATTGGAGTGTATATACCAATAGTACATACATCTAAAAGCTATGTATTGTACGAGTACGAATACGGGTGCATACGAGTAGAATTGTTGATGAAACTGAACGAGGATGTAATTGTAAGTATTTTTGTTAAGTAGAAGTATTTTGTTAAGTGTCTTGAAGTCTTTCAAAAGTGTATGACTACATGTATATACATTTTAACTGAGTCGTTAAGTCATCGTTAATCGTTACATGTAAGTGTTGTTTTGAGACCTTTAGGTTAACGATCTTGTTAAATGTTGTTAACCCAAAGTTTATAATATAAAATGAGATTTTAAATTATTATATTATCATGATATTATGATATATTAATATATCTTAATATGATATATACATTTAAATGTCGTTACAACGATAATCGTTACATATATGTCTCGTTTCGAAATCCTTAAGTTAGTAGTCTTGTTTTTACTTATGTAGTTAATTGTTAATACACTTAATGATATATTTAATTATCATATTATCATGTTATATATAATATAACAATGTATTAATATGCTTCATATATATTTAGTAAGACGTGGTTATAACGATAATCGTTATATGTATATAACTTATTGTTACTATTTTTAATGAGATACTTGATGATCATTATATCATGTTAAACATATATATTTATTCATTTATGTATCATCATGTCATATACAACTTATAGCATTCGTGAATCATTGGTCAAACTGGGTAATCAGACGTTTACAAAATTTCCGTTTCAATTAACCAAGTCTTAACAAGTTTGATTGCTTAACATGTTGGAAAAATTTAATCATGTAAATATAGTTTTCATTAAACATATAATCATAGAAAGGTTCGGAAAAGTTCGGGTCACTACAACAACAAGCATTGGGGACTCGTCTAGACATGACTACTGCCTATCATCCACAAACTGATGGGCAATGTGAAAAGACGATACAGACCCTTGAAGACATGCTACGAGCATGTGTTATTGATATTAGAAACAGTTGGGATCGACATCTATCGTTAGCAGAATTTTTCTACAACAATAGTTACCACTCGAGTATTGAGATGGCACCGTTTGAGGCACTTTATGGCAGAAAGTGTAGGTCTCCAATTTGTTGGAGTGAGGTGGAGGATAGACAAATTACGGGTCCAGGATAGACAAACTACCAAGAAAATCATTCAAATTCAACAACGGTTGAAAACCGCCCAAAATCGACAAAAGAGCTACACGGACAGTAAAAGAAAAGATATAGAATTTGAAACTGGTGATATGGTCATGCTTAAGGTATCACCTTGGAAAGGTGTTGTTCGATTTGGTAAACGGGGGAAACTGAATCCAAGGTACATTGGACCATTCAAAATTATAGATCGTATCGGACCAGTAGCTTACCGACTTGAATTACCTCAACAATTCGTCGGGGTACATGATACTTTTCATGTATCGAATCTGAAGAAGCTTAGCCAAATAAGATCTCACTATTCCTTTAGAAAAAATTCAAATCAATGAAAAACTTTATTTCATTGAAGAACCAGTCGAAATAATGGATCGTGAGGTTAAAGGACTTAAGCAAAACAAAATACCAATCGTTAAGGTTCGATGGAATCCTCGTAGAGGACCTGAGTGTGAAGACCCGTCCTAATCCATCAGGACAAAGTCCATATCGATTATGAACGATTCACAACAGTTGATTACATCGCGAGGTACTTGACCTCTATATGATACATTTTACAAACAATGCATTCGTTTTTGAAAAGACAATCTTTCATTACATCGAAAGTTGACGGTGTGCATACCATTTTATAATATATCTAACTATAATTGACTTAATAATAATCTTGATGAACTTAACGACTCGAATGCAACGTCTTTTGAAATATGTCATGAATGACTCTAAGTATTATCTTTAAAATGAGCAATTGAACAGCGGAAGACTTATTTCATACCTGAGAATAAACATGCTTTCAAGTGTCAACCAAAAGGTTGGTGAGTTCATTAGTTTAACATAAATAATCATTTCATAATTTTAATAGACCACAAGATTTCATATTTCCATTTCTCGTAAACATACGTCCCATGCATAGAGACAAAAATATCATTGAACACCTGGTAACCGACATTCACAAAATGCATATAAGAATATCCCCATCATTCCGGGATCCTCCTTCGGACATGATATAAATTTTGAAGTACTAAAGCATCCGGTACTTTGGATGGGGCTTGTTGGGTCCGATAGATCTATCTTTAGAGTTCGCGTCAATTAGGATGTCTGTTCCCTAATTCTTAGATTACCAGACTTAATAAAAAGGGGCATATTCGATTTCGATCATTCAACCATATAATGTAGTTTCAATTACTTGTGTCTATTTCGTAAAACAGGTATAAAAACAGCGCATGTATTCTCAGTCCCAAAAATATATATTGCAAAAGCATTTAAAAAGGGATTAATGAAACTCACCTAATGTATTTTGTAGTAAAAATACATATTACTGTATTGAACAATGCAGGGTTGGCCTCGGATTCACGAACCTATATCAATTGTATTTCTATTAAAACATATAATAGAAATCTCATAATTTTATTTATTTATATATATTATTTATATATAATTCGTAGTTATATAAGATTTATACTAGATTTTATTTAAAAACATATACTTTATTTTATACCTTAAATTATATGTTATATATATATATATATATATATATATATATATATATATATATATATATATATATATATATATATATATATATATATATATATATATATATATATATATATATATATATATTTATTTTGTATATGTATATAAAGTGATTAATATAGTTAAGTTATGTTTGTTAAATATATTTATATATATATCATTTGTTTGTTGAAACTAATAATTGTAGTAATACTAAATTAATATTTGTAATGATAAAAAAAATGATAACATTTAATATTACTAAAAAAAATAATAATGTTAATAATCTTAGTGATAGATGTGATTATATAATAATAACTATAAAATATTAATCTTTTCTGTTAAGGATAGTTTTAATATAAAATATTTTAATAGTGATAATTATAGTAGTTTTTAATATAATGAAAAATTTAGTAATGAAGGAAATAATCATTTTGATAACAATACTTAATACTTAATATTAAAAATAATTTTAACCACCTTATTACTACTCATGATATTACTAATAATACTTATGTTTATAATAATAATTCTAATATTTATAATAATACTAGTTTTAATATTAATTAATATGATAATGAATTTTGTTAGGTTCATAATAATACTAATCGAAACCATAATAATGATATTAATACTAATAACAATCTTCATAATAATAATAATAATAATAATAATAATAATAATAATAATAATAATAATAATAATAATAATAATAATAATAATAATAATAATTATAATAATAATAATAATAATAATAATAATAATAATAATAATAATAATAATAATAATAATAATAATAATAATAATAATAATCATAATAATAATAATAATAATAATAATAATAACAATAAAAATCATGATATTACTAATACCTAGTAATAATAATAATTGATAATTACTTCCTATATTTATAATGTTAATGACACTAACAATTTTAGTACTAATATTAATAACAATAATAATCATATTAATAATAATAATAATTAACATTAATAAGTAATAATAATAATTGTACAAATAAATAAACAAATGAAGACTACCTCTCAAAGGATGAAGTCCCAAAAAAATTGAAAACAGCCCATGCCCGGGCTCGAACCCCAGACCTCTCGCATACCCGCATCATTCCTTAACCGTTCAGGCTAATGCCTGTTTTCTGATTATAATTACTACCCAAATATATATAACCCGTTTTCTATTAATTCATCTTCTTCTTTCTCCTTAAAAACGAATCGACCAGAGGTAATTTAAATCATATCTGTGAGTTTTGGGTTTGAGTTAGGATGTATAAATGAAGCGGAAACAACTAATAGTGGTTGTTATTATGGATCATTTAAATGAAAAAAAAAATAAAGATAAAAAAAAAGAAAACTGCTGTACTGCAGTTCACGAAGAACAAAAGAAAAAAAAATTTGATTTTTATTTTGGAATCGTTTTGAGACCCCGATGTCTTCATGAAATATCTTACTTATGATTATTGGAATACACTAGTATCGTTTGTTGAACCTTAATCTTAACAGATTACTTGAATTCAATTGAAGAAAAAAAGTTTGACTTTTGAAATCCAAAACTTTGACTCGAGAATACGAATTCGATATTAAAAATTGGAACTCGAGACTTTACAGAAAGTTTAAATAGATCAATCCTAACAACTCTACATTTATAGATTTTGTATTTTTATACACAAATCGAATTATTGATAAAAAGTGACACGTACAGAGGATCACCTGAGTTCTTCCTGTTTTCCGTTTTAATTCTCAATTGTAGTGAGATAAATTATATTGAATGATTTGTTGTGGATTCAGAATAATTGTCGCAGAAATCAAAAGGACAAATGAATTGGTTTATTGAGCTATTAGGGTCGACAGAATCTTGTTAAACAGACAGGAAAATAAATAAAGAAATATCACAGATGGTGACTTGAAACAGATTTTGGTTTCTTATGGAGAGCTGAGATCGATGGGTAACACAGAAACAAAAATTAACTATAGCTGATTGTGAAGTGAGATAGAATACGCCATTATTTAACTGAGTATATGTATAATTGTATAAACCACAGTATATGTATTTATGTATTTATTCGTATAAATATATTTATATCTACATCTGTATATCAATCTATATATAAACCTGTATTATATATATGTGTGTATGTAACTATATGTGTAGTCATATATAATTCAAATCTAATTAATATTAATAAATTTCAATGTATTATTAACATTTATATTAATAAGGATACTAATATAACTAATAATGATAGAAACATTAATAGTTGTAACATAAAAATAATAATGATAATATCCTTACTTATAATACTAAATATAATAATAAATTATATAATTCAAATAAAATACAATTGGTACTTTCAATAATATTGATATAACAACAATAATACCAATTACAATAATATTAATGATAATAACAATATTAGTAATAACAATTTTATATATATAAAATTCGTATCTAGATTATATATTTTAAGTAATAATATTAATAACACTATTACTGATATTAATAACGATATTATTATAACACTATTTTACGATAAATTAATATAATAGTATTACATAGTATTGGTTATGTAATATAATATATATTATATAATAACTTATTTTGAGTACTAAATTTTTATATAACTCAACATGTATTACAATATACATATAATTATATATAGAATTCATATATTTATATATAAATTTATTTTAATAATGACTTAATTATTTTATATATTATTTTACATATTTAATTTTAAATGTTTAAATTATATTGTATTATTTCTATTTAGTATTATATGTATACTTTCATTTATATTTACATATTTAATTACACACAATTGTTCGCGAATCGTCAGAAATAGTCGAGGGTTAGTTGAATGTATGAAATAGTTGAAAGTTTTAAGACTCAATCATTACATACTTTGCTTATCGTATCGAAATCAAATAAGATTCAGGTTTAAATTTGGTCGGAAATTCTCGGGTCATCACAGTACCTACCCGTTAAAGAAATTTAGTCCCGAAATTTGAGTGAGGTCGTCATGGCTAACAGTAAATATGTTTTCCTGATGAGTATGTGCTGATAATTAGAGTTTTATCATTATTGAATGATACATATAAAATAATTCGATTATTCGAAGAGCACGAATGAAGCTATCACAAAAGATTGAAATGAGGAAATTAAGATTTTCCTTAGCTTTTGACGTAAATAGGGTTGAATTTAGAAAATAAGGTGCGTCTTAACTTGTGACGTTGTATTGGTTGAATTTTGGAATTCAAGGGATTAAAGAAAATCTTTGAAATCTAAAAGATTTGATTCTTCGATGAATAAGGAAATTAAGATCTCTATAATTAAATACGATGATCTGCCTCGTTTACTCTGTCTAATATTTCCATTATAAACTAAACTTTTTCCATTCCATCATCCTCATTATTCCTATACCTTCTTTCTTAATTCTTACATCCAAAGGATTGTGAAAATGCTTAATCCCGTTCTGATCCTTGTCCTTATCCTGACTATCACCACAATCATTCTCCTTTTCCAACTTCCACCAGAGAAATCTGTTTTCTTCTACTTCACTCTTGGGGTTATAGTGTTTTTAATTCTCCTGTGTCTTTATGTTGCAATAAACATTGACATACACGGTTTGTAGCTTACGGGTTGTTATCGGACTTTATATTTTCCCTTATATTTCAAAGCTCTATGCTTTTGTTTTCTCTTCCCGACTTCTAGTCAAGCGAATAATAGTCCAGAATTTGTAGATATAGAGTTTCGAATGATTATAATGTTCTAAACAGGAAGGAACGTGATAGCACGGTTTGATTTGTCAAATTACCAGAATCACTGAGAATAGAACTATCAAGAATATATTTTCTTGATATGTTCAGAGGTAAAGTAGAATGAACAAGTCATGTAACATGGCACCTGATGACGTTATGATCTGTGAATCATCACGTTCCATTAGAAACTCAGCATGAATTATTGTAATATAATCACGTTGATCAAGTGTCATTATATTATACTAACTCATGCATCAGTTGCCAACATTACTTCAATAACATTCATATTTTAAGCTCGAAAGTTTACAGAATATAGAAACTAACAGTTTCTAGTTGATGTAATACTGATAGCACGAAGAGATTATTGATTTCAGATAAGAATAGTTATAAAAATATCTCCAGAAATATGGAGGATATTTATAATGAAAGATACGATAATATCTCGGAATATCTAAGATCAGATGATGATAGAAACTATTGTCTGTAAGGTTTTAGAGTAAGGAGCAAGATATTCACTAAAGACTTTAGCAGACATTGAATCATTTGGATTCTTTGAAGTCAAACTTATTCTTTGTGATTTGTCCACGGCTTTCTTCATAGTTTCGCATAATTTGCTTTTCGGTACTAAATTTTCTATTGAATGTTTTCAATATAATGATACAGAGGAAGCACGAAGAGGTATATAATTTCGGACGAGAATATTTATGAAAATATCCTCAGAAATATAGAAGATATTGATGATGATATTTTAGAATTTCTAAGTTCGATGGTTGATGAAGAAAGATTTTTCGCAAGATTTTAACATGACTTCGGAGCAAGATATTCTATAAAGATTTCAACGGATCCAGAATTATCTAGATTCTTTGAATATAGGGTATGGTCCTTGTATTTTTCCTTGGTCTCCTTCATGGTTAACTCTATCCGTTTTCCCAGTTCCAACATTTCTGAGCTTTTCCAACATATTATTCTTTATTATCAAACTTCCGACAACTAAGGTCGTTTACAGTTGCCCACAGTTTCTGCTGCTTCATTCAGCTTTTTCAAAGTTCAATGTATTGATTCGTAGGCTGGGTGCTTTTCAAAATTTCAGAATTGAAGGTCTTAATTGTAGGAGATAATTGTTATATGTATACATATAACTGTTGATGTAGACATGCTGCGAGATTTCAAAATACTGATTGCTGATTCTCGATATTTGGTACAAAATTTCTTGTTATCAGATGCAGATGAGTAGATGATAGGATTTCAATGAATATAATTATTTTTCATAAAGTCAAAGATCAATGATGTTGCTGGTAAGTTTACTGCTAATGTAGTGGGATATAAACAATTTTCCGGTATCGATGATGAAAGGCAACTTAAATATATCAGGGTTATAATAAGCTAATATGATTGAAAAGTCGAAGTTGACTTGCTGGAGCTGTGACAAAACTGACTATCTCGAACAGCAGATGCAAAGTTATTTTCGGTAATAATAACGCTAAAGGAATTAACACGGCTACTTGTTAAATGTTTACTCAGGTTCCGAGTGTTTTCAGGTGCATAACTATATGCATCAATCTTTTCTCCAGTAAATGAAGTGCGGTTGATTCATCCTATCGATTGAGGTGTTTTCAAGAATCATGAAAGGTTTGAACGCAGATTGTAATTGTGATGATACGAATGGGGTTTAAAATGAAATCAAGTGGCAAACTTGAAGAATTGTTTAGTTTCATATGTTATAATCAATATTTTAATTCATTTTAATTGTCCAGTGTTGGTAGTCCACAGTTGATAGTCCACATTAACAGTCCAGTAATTCATTTATAGTTTAATATATAATATTCGAATTAATTAATAAATATTGTGACCCGTGTACATGTCTCAGACTCGATCACAACTCAAAGTATATATATTATTTGAGAATCAACCTCAACCCTGTATAGAGAACTCGATCATAACTGCATATAGAGTGTCTATGGTGATTCCAAATAATATATACAGATGCGTCTATATGATATGTCAAAACCTTATATACGTGTCCCGATATTTAAAGTGCGTAAAATAAATAACAGAAATTAAATGACGATAATTAAAGTGCGTAAAGTAAATAACAGAAATTAAATGACGATAAATAAAATTGCGAGAATGTAAATTGCGATAAATAAACTGCGATAAATAAATTGCTATAATTAAATGGTAATACGGAATTAACAGTTAGCTAGGAACAGTTAGCTAGGATTTTGTTAGCGTGGATTCTTAATAGAATTTCATATTGTTAATTAATCTGTTTCTAATCAATTTTTATTGTGTCCATTATTTCTTCATTATGCCACTTGTTGGATTCTGATAGGTCAAAATCCAAATATGTAATTGGATGAATATGGTTATTCTGTGGTGAACGGATTTGTATATCGGTGGATGTAAGTAGGATAGTATATGACTGTTGAAACAGATTCGAAGAACGTACAATGTAACTTATTAATGTGAAATTTAAATAGTCCTCGGGTATTACCTACCCATTAAAATATTTTCACCATTAACAGTTTGTACAAGAGAATTTTTAATTACAATCTTTATGAAAACATATATACATATTTATTTTCTTCAGATGTATTCATGGATTTAATGAGTTAATATAATATTAAACTCATTTACTTTTCGGTTGGAACTAGAATAAATAATCTTTAAAACTTTAGAGATTACATATTCGACATGTCGAACGAAGATCATACTCAAAGTACAGATGATGATATTGAAGCATGGATTGTTGATGGTACTGGTGCTGTTATTGATTGTACTGTTGGTGTCGGTGATGTTGCTGAAGCTGGTACATTTTGCACCATATTCTCCGAATTGATTATTCGAGCGCGAAGTTTGTTGACTTATTACTCCAGGATGATTGTCGGTCGGAACGAGCGGATGAATAAGGTTCAGAATTGTGGATAGGATATAATCTTGTCAAGTTACCCCGGAAATGAGACTGAAAATGGTGTCTCGAACAGGTTCGCCGGTAAACGCTTCAGGTTCATTGTCAAGAGGTGAATTCGGTTGGTGGAAGCGATTGCCTTTTGCGCGTTTCCATTAATTAAGTCGACTACGAACCCATCAGATGAATTGATAATGGCTGATTGGTTGATTCATTCTGGTGTCGATGCTTTCAGAGCTGGAGTGTGACTCCATATCGGAATCCGAGGGACTTGAAGTAGTTGTGAGTTCCATTGTGTACGATTGAATAAAGGATTTTTCGATATGAAATGATTTTCGGATATCGGATGATATTCTAATTTCATAGAATACCTATACACGGTACAGAAAATCCCGTAGATTATGAAGGGAATTAAGGAAACGTGTCAGATAAAGTCTACAGTAATAGATACGCTAAGATATGAATTAGCATATACGCTAAGATATGAATTTTGTCTATACACTAGTCATGCAATCAATGCAGTAAGATGTGTCTAGACTAAAGATGGTAAGCAGATAATTTTTGACAAGAATGATAAGCAAAACTTTTGACATGCAGACCAGGTTCAAGTCCAGACTCATTAATGTAACCTAACATCTACTAGGTCGAAGTCCAGACTCACTAATGCATCCTAATGACTATCAGTTAGACACACTAATGCAAGACCTGGTTCGCTAAGACCACCGCTCTGATACCAACTGTGAAGACCCATCCTAATCCATCAGGACGAAGTCCATATCGATTATGAACGATTCACAACAGTTGATTACATTGCGAGGTACTTGACCTCTATATGATACATTTTACAAACATTGCATTCGTTTTTGAAAAGACAATCTTTCATTACATCGAAAGTTGACGGCGTGCATACCATTTTATAATATATCTAACTATAATTGACTTAATAATAATCTTAACGACTCGAATGCAACGTCTTTTGAAATATGTCATGAATGACTCCAAGTAATATCTTTAAAATGAGCAATTGCACGGCGGAAGACTTATTTCATACCTGAGAATAAACATGCTTTCAAGTGTCAACCAAAAGGTTGGTGAGTTCATTAGTTTAACATAAATAATCATTTCATAATTTTAATAGATCACAAGATTTCATATTTCCATTTCTCGTAAACATACGTCCCATGCATAGAGACAAAAATATCATTCATATGGATTGAACACTTGGTAACCGACATTTACAAAATGCATATAAGAATATCCCCATCATTCCGGGATCCTCCTTCGGACATGATATAAATTTCGAAGTACTAAAGCATCCGGTACTTTGGATGGGGCTTGTTGGGCCCGATAGATCTATCTTTAGAGTTCGCGTCAATTAGGGTGTCTGTTCCCTAATTCTTAGATTACCAGACTTAATAAAAAGGGGCATATTCGATTTCGATCATTCAACCATATAATGTAGTTTCAATTACTTGTGTCTATTTCGTAAAACAGTTATAAAAACAGCGCATGTATTCTCAGTCCCAAAAATATATATTGCAAAAGCATTTAAAAAGGGATTAATGAAACTCACCTAATGTATTTTGTAGTAAAAATACATATGACTGTATTGAACAATGCAGGGTTGGCCTTGGATTCACGAACCTATATCAATTGTATTTCTATTAAAACATATAATAGAAATCTCAAAATTTTATTTATTTATATATATTATTTATATATAATTCGTAGTTGTATAAGATTTATACTAGATTTTATTTAAAAACATATACTTTATTTTATACCTTAAATCATATGTTATATATATATTTATTTTGTATATGTATATAAAGTGTTTAATATAGTTAAGTTATGTTTGTTAAATATATTTATATATATATCATTTGTTTGTTGAAACTAATAATTGTAGTAATACTAAATTAATATTTGTAATGATAAAAAAAATGATAACACTTAATATTACTAAAAAAATAATAATGTTAATAATCTTAGTGATAGATGTGATTATATAATAATAACTATAAAATATTAATCTTTTCTGTTAAGGATAGTTTTAATATAAAATCTTTTAATAGTGATAATTATAGTAGTTTTTAATATAATGAAAAATTTAGTAATGAAGGAAATAATCATTTTGATAACAATACTTAATACTTAATATTAAAAATAATTTTAACCACCTTATTACTACTCATGATATTACTAATAATACTTATGTTTATAATAATAATTCTAATATTTATAATAATACTAGTTTTAATATTAATTAATATGATAATGAATTTTGTTAGGTTCATAATAATACTAATCGAAACCATAATAATGATATTAATAATAATAACAATCTTCATAATAATAATAATAATAATAATAATAATAATAATAATAATAATAATAATAATAATAATAATCATGATATTACTAATACCTAGATAATAATAATTGATAATTACTTCCTATATTTATAATGTTAATGACACTAACAATTTTAGTACTAATATTAATAACAATAATAATCATATTAATAATAATAATAATTAACATTAATAAGTAATAATAATAATTGTACAAATAAATAAACAAATAAATAAATTATATAATTCAAATTAAATACAATGGGTACTTTTAATAATATTGATATAACAACAATAATACCAATTACAATAATATTAATGATAATAACAATATTAGTAATAACAGTTTTATATATATAAAATTCGTATCTAGATTATATATTTTAAAATATTAATAACACTATTACTGATATTAATAACGATATTATTATAACACTATTTTATGATAAATTAATATAATAGTATTACATAGTATTGGTTATGTAATAGAATATATATTATATAATAACTTATTTTGAGTACTAAATTTTTATATAACTCAACATGTATTACAATATACATATAATTATATATAGAATTCATATATTTATATATAAATTTATTTTAATAACGACTTAATTATTTTATATATTATTTTACATATTTAATTTTAAATGTTTAAATTATATTGTATTATTTCTATTTAGTATTATATGTATACTTTCATTTATATTTACATATTTAATTATACACAATTGTTCGTGAATCGTCGGAAATAGTCGAGGGTTAGTTGAATGTATGAAATAGTTCAAAGTTTTAAGACTCAATCATTACATACTTTGCTTATCGTATCGAAATCAAATAAGATTCAGGTTTAAATTTGGTCAAAAATTCCCGGGTCATCACACTGAGTTCACCTGGGAGCGTGAAGATCAGATGAAGAAATACCCACACTTATTTCCAGAAGATGTGTCAACATCTCCAACTGCTTAAAATTTCGGGATGAAATTTATTTAACGGGTAGGTACTGTAGTGACCCGAACTTTTCCATGATTATATATTATATGAGATTAATATTTACATGAATAAATGTTTCCAACATGTTAAGCAATCAAACTTGTTAAGACTTGATTAATTGAAATGAGTTTATGTACACAATTGACCACCCCGTTTGCCTGATGATTCACGAACGTCATAACTTGTGATAATTATATAATCGTTTTAGTTTTTTATGATGTAAGTTTTTATTTTATATATATATATATATATATATATATATATATATAAGAAATACAATTAAATCAAAGATGTACAACTAAAACACTATTTGCTACAGTAAAACACTATTTGCTACAGTAAAATACTATTCGCTATAGTAAAATACTATTTGCTACATTAAAATACTATTTGCTACAGTAAACACTATTTATACAGTAAAACTATTTACTCGTATTCAATCTGTATTCTTACTCGTACAATACACAACTTCTAAATGTATATACTGTTGGTACATATACTTCAATGATCAGCTCTTAGCAGCCTTAATGAGTCACCTAAACATGTGGGAACCATCATTTGGCAACTAGCATGAAATATCTAACAAAAATACAAACTAATGGAACCTTATATTTGAAATGTCCCGTTCTTATTGATTAAAAACGTTCCATATTAATTGATTTCGTTGCGAGGTTTTGACCTCTATATGAGACGTTTTTCAAAGACTGCATTCATTTTAAAACAAACCATAACCTTTATTTCATCAATAAAGGTTTAAAAAGCTTTACGTAGATTATCAAATAATGATAATCTAAAATATCCTGTTTACACACGACCATTACATAATGGTTTACAATACAAATATGTTACAACAAAATAAGTTTCTTGAATGCAGTTTTTACACAATATCATACAAGCATGGACTCCAAATCTCATCCTTATTTAAGTATGCGACAGCGGAAGCTCTTAATAATCACCTGAGAATAAACATGCTTAAAACGTCAACAAAAATGTTGGTGAGTTATAGGTTTAACCTATATATATCAAATCATAATAATAGACCACAAGATTTCATATTTCAATACACATCCCATACATAGAGATAAAAGTCTTTCATATGGTGAACACCTGGTAACCGACATTAACAAGATGCATATATAAGAATATCCCCATCATTCCGGGACACCCTTCGGATATGATATAAATTTCGAAGTACTAGAGCATCCGGTACTTTGGATGGGGTTTGTTAGGCCCAATATGAAATGTCCCGTTCTTATTGATTAAAAACGTTCCATATTAATTGATTTCGTTGCGAGGTTTTGACCTCTATATGAGACGTTTTTCAAAGACTGCATTCATTTTAAAACAAACCATAACCTTTATTTCATCAATAAAGGTTTAAAAAGCTTTACGTAGATTATCAAATAATGATAATCTAAAATATCCTGTTTACACACGACCATTACATAATGGTTTACAATACAAATATGTTACAACAAAATAAGTTTCTTGAATGCAGTTTTTACACAATATCATACATGCATGGACTCCAAATCTCGTCCTTATTTAAGTATGCGATAGCGGAAGCTCTTAATAATCACCTGAGAATAAACATGCTTAAAACGTCAACAAAAATGTTGGTGAGTTATAGGTTTAACCTATATATATCAAATCGTAACAATAGACCACAAGATTTCATATTTCAATACACATCCCATACATAGAGATAAAAATCATTCATATGGTGAACACCTGGTAACCGACATTAACAAGATGCATATATAAGAATATCCCCATCATTTCGGGACACCCTTCGGATATGATATAAATTTTGAAGTACTAAAGCATCCCGTACTTTGGATGGGGTTTGTTAGGCCCAATAGATCTATCTTTAGAGTTCGCGTCAATTAGGGTGTCTGTTCCCTAATTCTTAGATTACCAGACTATATAAAAAGGGGCATATTCGATTTCGATAATTCAACCATAGAATGTAGTTTCACGTACTTGTGTCTATTTTGTAAATCATTTATAAAACCTGCATGTATTCTCATCCCAAAATATTAGATTTTAAAAGTGGGACTATAACTCACTTTCACAGATTTTTACTTCGTCGGGAAGTAAGACTTGGCCACTGGTTGATTCACGAACCTATAACAATATATACATATATATCAAAGTATGTTCAAAATATATTTACAACACTTTTAATATATTTTGATGTTTTAAGTTTATTAAGTCAGCTGTCCTCGTTAGTAACCTACAACTAGTTGTCCACAGTTAGATGTACAGAAATAAATCGATAAATATTATCTTGAATCAATCCACGACCCAGTGTATACGTATCTCAGTATTGATCACAACTCAAACTATATATATTTTGGAATCAACCTCAACCCGGTAGAGCTAACTCCAACATTCACATATAGAGTGTCTATGGTTGTTCCGAAATATATATAGATGTGTCGACATGATAGGTCGAAACATTGTATACGTGTCTATGGTATCTCAAGATTACATAATGTATAATACAAGTTGATTAAGTTATGGTTGGAATAGATTTGTTACCAATTTTCACGTAGCTAAAATGAGAAAACTTATCCAATCTTGTTTTACTTATAACTTCTTCATTTTAAATCCATTCTGAGTGAATAAAATTGCTATGGTTTCATATTGAACTCTATTTTATGAATCTAAACAGAAAAAGTATAGGTTTATAGTCTGAAAAATAAGTTACAAGTTGTTTTTGTAAAGGTAGTCATTTCAGTCGAAAGAACGACGTCTAGATGACCATTTTAGAAAACATACTTCCACTTTGAGTTTAACCATAATTTTTGGATATAGTTTCATGTTCATAATAAAAATAATTTTCTCAGAATAACAACTTTTAAATCAAAGTTTATCATAGTTTTTAATTAACTAACCCAAAACAGCCCGCGGTGTTACTACGACGGCGTAAATCCGGTTTTACGGTGTTTTTCGTGTTTCCAGGTTTTAAATCATTAAGTTAGCATATCATATAGATATAGAACATGTGTTTAGTTGATTTTAAAAGTCAAGTTAGAAGGATTAACTTTTGTTTGCGAACAAGTTTAGAATTAACTAAACTATGTTCTAGTGATTACAAGTTTAAACCTTCGAATTAGATAGCTTTATATGTATGAATCGAATGATGTTATGAACATCATTACTACCTTAAGTTCCTTGGATAAACCTACTGGAAAAGATAAAAATGGATCTAGCTTCAACGGATCCTTGGATGGCTCGAAGTTCTTGAAGCAGAATCATGACACGAAAACAAGTTCAAGTAAGATCATCACTTGAAATAAGATTGTTATAGTTATAGAAATTGAACCAAAGTTTGAATATGATTATTACCTTGTATTAGAATGATAACCTACTGTAAGAAACAAATATTTCTTGAGGTTGGATGATCACCTTACAAGATTGGAAGTGAGCTAGCAAACTTGAAAGTATTCTTGATTTTATGTAACTAGAACTTGTAGAATATATGAAGAACACTTAGAACTTGAAGGTAGAACTTGAGAGAGATCAATTAGATGAAGAAAATTGAAGAATGAAAGTGTTTGTAGGTGTTTTTGGTCGTTGGTGTATGGATTAGATATAAAGGATATGTAATTTTGTTTTCATGTAAATAAGTCATGAATGATTACTCATATTTTTGTAATTTTATGAGATATTTCATGCTAGTTGCCAAATGATGGTTCCCACATGTGTTAGGTGACTCACATGGGCTTCTAAGAGCTGATCATTGGAGTGTATATACCAATAGTACATATATCTAAAAGCTGTGTATTGTACGAGTACGAATACGGGTGCATACGAGTAGAATTGTTGATGAAACTGAAAGAGGATGTAATTGTAAGCATTTTTGTTAAGTAGAAGTATTTTGATAAGTGTATTGAAGTCTTTAAAAAGTGTATAAATACATATTAAAACACTACATGTATATACATTTTAAATGAGTCGTTAAGTCATCGTTAGTCGTTACATGTAAGTGTTGTTTTGAAACCTTTAGGTTAACGATCTTGTTAAATGTTGTTAACACAATGTTTATAATATCAAATGAGATTTTAAATTATTATATTATCATGATATTATCATGTATTAATATCTCTCAATATGATATATATACATTAAATGTCTTTACAACGATAATCGTTACATATATGTCTCGTTTAAAAATCATTAAGTTAGTAGTCTTGTTTTTACATATGTAGTTCATTGTTAATATACTTAATGATATGTTTACTTATCATAGTATCATGTTAACTATATATATATCCATATATATGTCATCATATAGTTTTTACAAGTTTTAACGTTCGTGAATCACCGGTCAACTTGGGTGGTCAATTGTCTATATGAAACATATTTCAATTAATCAAGTCTTAACAAGTTTGATTGCTTAACATGTTGGAAACATTTAATCATGTAAATATCAATCTCAATTAATATATATAAACATGGAAAAGTTCGGGTCACTACACAATAGATCTATCTTTAGGATTCGCGTCAATTAGGGTGTCTGTTCCCTAATTCTTAGATTACCAGACTTAATAAAAAGGGGCATATTCGATTTCGATAATTCAACCATAGAATGTAGTTTCACGTACTTGTGTCTATATTAAACCTGCATGTATTCTCATCCCAAAAATATTAGATTTTAAAAGTGGGACTATAACTCACTTTCAAAAACCCAAAAATATTAGATTTCCCAAAAATATTGATTCACGAACCTATAACAATATATACATATATATCAAAGTATGTTCAAAATATATTTACAACACTTTTAATATATTTTGATGTTTTAAGTTTATTAAGTCAGCTGTCCTCGTTAGTAACGTACAACTAGTTGTCCACAGTTAGATGTACAGAAATAAATCGATAAATATTATCTTGAATCAATCCACGACCCAGTGTATACATATCTCAGTATTGATCACAACTCAAACTATATATATTTTGGAATTAACCTCAACCCTGTATAGCTAACTCCAACATTCACATATAGAGTGTCTATGGTTGTTCCGAAATATATATATAGATGTGTCGAAATGATAGGTCGAAACATTGTATACGTGTCTATGGTATCTCAAGATTACATAATATACAATACAAGTTGATTAAGTTATGGTTGGAATAGATTTGTTACCAATTTTCACGTAGCTAAAATGAGAAAAATTATCCAATCTTGTTTTACTCATAACTTCTTCATTTTAAATCCGTTTTGAGTGAATCAAATTGCTATGGTTTCATATTGAACTCTATTTTATGAATCTAAACAGAAAAAGTATAGGTTTATAGTGGGAAAAATAAGTTACAAGTCGTTTTTGTAAAGGTAGTCATTTCAGTCGAAAGAACGACGTCTAGATGACCATTTTAGAAAACATACTTCTACTTTGAGTTTAACCGTAATTTTTGGATAATTTCATGTTCATAATAAAAATCATTTTCTCAGAATAACAACTTTTAAATCAAAGTTTATCATAGTTTTTAAATTCTCTCCAATTTCAAATTCTATATCTTTTCTTTTAATGTCAGCGTAGCTCTTTTGTCGACTTTGGGCGGTTTTCAACCGTTGTTGAATTTGGATGATCTTCTCGGTAGTTTCTTGTATAATCTCTGGACCCGTAATCTGTCTATCCCCCACTTCACTCCAACAAATCGGAGACCTGCACTTTCTACCATAAAGTGCTTCAAACGGCGCCATCTCAATGCTTGAATGGTAGCTGTTGTTGTAGGAAAATTCTGCTAACGGTAGATGTCGATCCCAACTGTTTCCGAAATCAATAACACATGCTCGTAGCATGTCTTCAAGCGTTTGTATCGTCCTTTCGCTCTGCCCATCAGTTTGTGGATGATAGGCAGTACTCATGTCTAGACGAGTTCCTAATGCTTGCTGTATTGTCTGCCAGAATCTTGAAATAAATCTGCCATCCCTATCAGAGATAATAGAGATTGGTATTCCATGTCTGGAGACGACTTCCTTCAAATACAGTCGTGCTAACTTCTCCATCTTGTCATCTTCTCTTATTGGCAGGAAGTGTGCTGATTTGGTGAGACGATCAACTATTACCCAAATAGTGTCAAAACCACTTGCAGTCCTTGGCAATTTAGTGATGAAAACTGAAAGGACCCGTTCATATATATTATAAACGATTCATAATAGTTGATTACATCGCGAGGTATTTGACCTCTATATGATACATTTTACAAACATTGCATTCGTTTTTAAAAGACAAACTTTCTTTACAACGAAAGTTGACGGCATGCACACCATTTGATAATACATCCAACTATAATTGACATAATAATAATCTTGATGAACTCAATGACTCAAATGCAACGTCTTTCAAAATATGCCATGAATGACTCCAAGTAATATCCTTAAAATGAACTAATGCACAGTGGAATATTTCTTTAATACCTGAGAATAAACATGCTTTAAAGTGTCAACCAAAAGGTTGGTGAGTTCATAGGTTTATCATAACAATCATTTCAATATATTAATAGACCACAAGATTTTCGTTTATAAATATATGTACACTCGCAAGTGTATAAAAGTATTCTTTAAGTTGTAGGCACCCGGTAACAAGCCTTAACGTTCATGTTTTACCCTCTGAAGTACACCAGATCAGGTGTGTTTAAAATAACCTCGAAGTACTAAAGCATCCCATAGTCAGGATGGGGTTTGTCAGGCCCAATAGATCTATCTTTAGGATTCGCGCCTACCGTACATAGACAAGTAGTTTAATGTTACCAAGCTAAGGGTATATTTCTGGTTTAAACCCACGTAGAATTAGTTTTAGTACTTGTTCCTATTTCGTAAAATATTTATAAAAACAGCGCATGTATTCTCAGTCCCAAAAATATATATAAAAGGGAGCAAATGAAACTCACCATACTGTATTTCGTAGTAAAAATACATATAACGTCATTTAACAAGTGCAAGGTTGGCCTCGGATTCACGAACCTATATTAATTATATATATTTATATGTTGGTCAATATTTGTCTAACAATTTTTGGTCAAGTCATAGTGTACCACAATCCTAATGCTCGAGACTAATATGCAAAAGTCAACAAAAGTCAACTTGACTCAAAATGACTTCTAAAATTTATACGTGTTTATTATATAACTTAACTATAGTCGTTTTATATATTTAAATATATTTATTAGATTTTATAATAATAAAAGTTATTTATTTATAAAAATTTATATTAACGTTTATATATAATAAAATATACTTTTATATATCTTAAGTAGTAAAATTTATAAAGTTCACTTAATATCGTAAAACTATAGTGGTAAGTATTATTAATGTAATTATATTACGCGTGGTGAAAAATATCTTTGTATCCCCTATTTATTTGATAAAATAATATTGATCATAATAATAATAAGTAAAAGTTGTATTATTTTGTAATAATAATTATTATTATTCTATAACAATATTTATATTTACTAAAAATGGTATTATGATAAAATGATAATACTAACATAATAGTAATAATGATATTTTATAATAACAATGATATTTTTATTAAAATAATAACGACGATAGTAATAATAATCATTTTAACAATAATACTAAAATTCAGTTGACTATAACTTCTAATCCGTTCATCGAAACTATTCGATATCTAAATGAAAAGTTCTTAATTTTTCGCTAGCTTTCCAATGACATGCATATCATATACCCTATCTCAGTAGCATATGTATCTAATTCAGGATTCAACAAACCTATCTTAGGACAATATCGAATGTACAAGCATGCATAATCCTATATACTCGAGCACTAGTCAGGGATACACTATTGATATATAAAAGTTAAGTTATGAGTGCTCACGTGTCAATATTGAGATTCAATATTGCAGGACAGTACGTAGACGCAACGGAGATGATAAACACTAGATTGACCTCACGAGCATACCCATGAACCATACCCATCACCTCCATAGCTATAACCCATAATTTCCTTAGCTTCGACTCATTCAAAAAAACTATTTTGAAATCACTCGGACATCACTCCGTCGTAATATTTTATGTATACTAATAATATCTTTAAATAATACAGAGCAAATATATATATATATATATATATATATATATATATATATATATATATATATATATATATATATATGTAAATCGATTGAGAGAGTTTAGAGAAATATATTTTCAAGTTTCTATGAAATAATGAAACCTATTGAATTCTATTTATAATAGATTTTTGAATTATTAAAGTATGAATTATTAAAGTGAATTATTAAAGTATGAATTATTAAAGTGAATTATTAAAGTATGAATTATTAAAGTGAATTATTAAAGTTAAAGTAAAGTAAAAGTAAAGTAAAGGTAAAGTTAAAGTATAGTACAAGTATAAAAACTATATATGTATAATACGCGTATAAATATATATAATATTAATTTAAATCGTTATATATATTTAATGAAATAAAATATAAATATCGTTATATTTATTATACTGGTTAAGTAATGAGTTGTCAAAAGTGATTCTAGATATTTATAAAAGTTATATACATTTTAATAATAAAGTTCTTTTTAAACTGAAAATGTTTTTGTACGTTTGAAAATAGATTAATAGAATATTATGGAAACCAATTTTCCACTAGCTTTTGTCTAACTTTCGTAAATGACACTTTTTATTTTTATTTATAAATAGCTTTACAAATTATTCCGAATATCGTTAAGAAGAATAGATTTTCTCAAATCATAGTGGACCTCTCAACAGAGACTTGTAATCATAATTCAATGTTTCTGATAATTCAATCATTTAATATATTTTTTTAATTTCGTCGATAATCATATTGAAACAAATACGTTCATATAAAGCATTATACATTTAAATACTTTGTTGACATTTTCAATTTATAACATATACACATATACATACATATTCATATATGTTCATTTAATGGTTCGTGAATCATTGGAATTTGGTCGAGGTTTAAATGAATGTATAAACATAGTTTAAAATCCTTGAGATTTAACTTAACAAACTTTGCTTATCATGTCGGAATAATATAAAGATTAAAGTTTAAATTTGGTCAGAAATTTCCGGGTCGTCACAGTACCTACCAGTTAAAGAAATTTCGTCCCCGAAATTTGATAGAGGTCGTCATGACTAACAATGAGAATGTTATTATAACGATTATAGAGTTTTATCATGTTCAAGAAGAATGGATAAAATAATTCGATTACTCGAAGCGTGTGAGTGAAGTTATCATAAATGAATGAAATAAGATAATAGTGATTCGTCGTATCTTTTGACGTCATCACGATTGATCACCGAAATGAAAATCTTTGTAATCTATATTGGATTTGATTATTCGGCGATTAAGGAAATTATGATCCTCTTCGAATTAATGCGATAATCCATTTTGATTTCTCTGTCGGATATTTCACTATAAATCCACCTCATTTGTTTTCTTACAACTCACACCTTCTCAACTCATATTTTAAAGTATTTGTCAATATGCTTCATCCAGTGCTGATTCTTGATATACTCCTCACTTTCATATCTGTCGCTCCTCTTTTTCATCTGCCTCCAGAAGAATCTATTTACTTCTACTATACTCTTGGTTTTATAGTATTTTTAGTTCTCCCGTGTCTTTATATTGCTATATGCATTGATATATAAGGTTTGTGATTTCTGGGTTGTTGTTGGGTTTTATATCTTCCCTTATATTTCAAAGTCCTTGCTTCTTCTATAATCATTGTCATCCACAGTTAATGCTCTCTTCTATTTGCTATGATTTATACTCTCATTTCTAGTTCGGAGCTTTGTCCTTTCATTTCTTCTTCTTGCGATTAAGCAACGCTTGTAATAGTCCAGAATTCGCAGATATAAATTTCGGAATGAACATTGTTATTGTTCTAGGAAGAAAATTGTAATGGCACGATCTTGACTTGTCAAATTACCAGAATACCTCGGAAAAGGCCGAATCATCAAGAAATATTTTCTTGATATTTAGAGATCAAAGAGAATACAAGAGTCGTGTAACATAGCACATGATGACGTTATAATCTGTGAATCATCATGTTCCATTTAGAAACTCAGCATGAATTACTGTAATATAATCACGTTGATCAAGTGTCATTATATTATACTAACTCATGCTTCAGCTCCCAACACTTCTTCAAGAATATTCCTATTTTAAATTCAAATTTTTTTTTTAGAATTTAGAAACTAAAACAGTTTCTTTTTATGTTGTAACGCAGATATTGCGAAGAGATAAAAGATTTCAGATAAGAATAGTTGTGAAAATATCTTCAGGAATATCGAAGATATTTATAATAAAATATACGATAATATCTTAGAATTCTTAACATAGATGGATGATGAAGAAGATTTGTCTGTGAAGGTTTAGAATAAGAAGTAAGGTGTTTGCTAACTATTTCAGTAGACACTGAATCATTTGGATCCTTTGAAGGCAGGTTTAGTCTTTGTGATTTGTCCACAGCCTCCTTCATGGTCTGCTCAATCCGTTTTCCAGTTTCAAACCTTCTCTTTTTCTCAGCTTTACCACCATACTATTCTTTATCATCAAACTTTTGACTGTTAAAGTCGTTTACAGTTTTTGCTGCTTCATCAGCATTTTTTCAATTTCGGAGAACTAGTTCATAGTTTGGGATGTTTTTCAGAAAATTCACATTCGAAGTATGTAAGTCTAGGAGATAGACGTTATATGTATACATATAACTTTTGACGTAAAATTGTCACGAAATTCAAAATACTGATTGCTAATTCCCAGTAGTTGGTGTGATAATTATTGTTACAGGATGTAGGTGAGTACATGATGGGGTTTTAATGAATAAGTATTGTGGCTTTTCGGAGAGGCTTAAGTCGAAGGTTAATGAAGTTGTTGATAAGTTTACTGCTAATGTGGCGAGATATGAAAGGTTCCCCGGTAACAATGATGAAGGGGTAATTGTTATAATAAGGTTTATTCGTATAAACAAATGAAGATGATTTGTTGAAGCTATGACAAAACTGTCTATTTTGGAAAGAGATTGAAAAATTATATTTGGTAATAAATATCAAAGGATCTGACACGGATACGTGTTAAACTATAACTTTGGTTTCGAGAGCTTTTCAGGTGCATGGCAGTGGGTAATGTGTGGTTGGATCATCATCTCGCATGTATTTAATAATTTCGAAGTGTTTGAACACATATTGTAATTGTTAATATACATATGATGTTCTAAGATTTTGAATGATACAAATATTTTTGTGAGTTCCATGAATAGAAATGAGGTTCTAGGACAGTTTTGAAGTCAAAGTATAGTTTTGAAAGATGTAGGAATCTAAGAGTGATGATTTCGGTTATATCTTGAATCGAATTATGAGATTTCAAAATTAGAATATGTAATTAGATTTTGAATGAGTATGGTTGTGTTGATTTCTATAAAAGAATGTATATTGTTGTGAAAATAGGGAGTATAATGGATGATTTGCTGAATCAGATTCGAAGAATGTAACATATTAATTGTGAATTTATATATCTCTCGGGTATTACCTACCCGTTAAAAAAATTTCACAATTAATATTTTGTACAAAAGAATTTTATTACAGTCTTTATGGAAATATATATGTGTATATTTCTTCAGATGTAATATTGATTTAATGAGTTAATATTAAATTAAACTCATTTGATTTATGGTTAAGGCTAGGATAGATAATTTCTAAACTTTAGAAATTACATAATCGCCGTAGAATGTTTCTCCAATGAAGTTATGAATCTATACTTCATCATTGTGGTATTCCTTGGTATCTACATGGCGTATGACGTCGATGCTCGTGGGACAGATTGTGAAGTTGAGGTTTGCGATGCGGTTGTTGTTGGTGGTGGTAATGGTACTGTTGATGTTGTTGATGGTGGTACTAGTTATTCTGCTGGTGCTGCTGCTGGTGTTTGTAACCTTTGCACCATATTCTCCAAAGCCACTACCCGAGCGCGAAGCTCCTTGACTTCTTCTATTACACCGGGGTGATTGTCGGTTCGGATGAGCGGATAAATAAGATCTAGAATTTGGTATAGTATATAATCATGACGAGATACTCTGGAAATGAGATAGAAAATGGTGTTTCGGACAGGTTCGCCGGTAAGTGCTTCAGGTTCATTGCCAAGAGGGCAATGTGGTGGATGAAAGGGATCACCTTCTTCTTGTCTCCAATGGTTAAGTAGATTACGAACCCATCCCCAATTCATCCAGAATAGATGATGGCTAATTGGTTGATCTATTCCGGTCACGCTGCTTTCGGAGCTCATGTGGAAATCCATATCGGCATAGCTGTCGGAATCCGAGGAACTCGAACTGGTTGAGGGATCCATCTTGTATGATCAGGGAAAGAATTTTTGGTATGAAATAGATTGTAGAATTTAGATTTGGTATTCTTCAATACATAAAATACCAAAATCCCATAAATTACGGAGGAATTTACGTGATATGTCAGGCAAAGTTTACAGTAACAGATACGCTAAGATATGGATTAGCAGATATGCTAAGATATGAATTTTGTCTATACATTATTTATGCAATCAATGCAGTAAGACGTGTCTAGACTAAGAATGATAAGCACGCAATTCCGACAAAAATGATAAGCAAAAATTTTGACATGCAGACACGGTCGAAGTCCATGCTCACTAATGCATCCTAACGACTATCAGTTAGACACAGTAATGCAGACCTGGTTCGCTAAGACCACCGCTCTGATACCAACTGAAAGGACCCGTTCATATATATTATAAACGATTCATAATAGTTGATTACATCGCGAGGTATTTGACCTCTATATGATACATTTTACAAACATTGCATTCGTTTTTAAAAGACAAACTTTCTTTACAACGAAAGTTGACGGCATGCACACCATTTGATAATACATCCAACTATAATTGACATAATAATAATCTTGATGAACTCAATGACTCGAATGCAACGTCTTTCAAAATATGCCATGAATGACTCCAAGTAATATCCTTAAAATGAGCTAATGCACAGCGGAAGATTTCTTTAATACCTGAGAATAAACATGCTTTAAAGTGTCAACCAAAAGGTTGGTGAGTTCATAGGTTTATCATAACAATCATTTCAATATATTAATAGACCACAAGATTTTCGTTTATAAATATATGTACACTCGCAAGTGTATAAAAGTATTCTATAAGTTGTAGGCACCCGGTAACAAGCCTTAACATTCATGTTTTACCCTCTGAAGTACACCAGATTAGGTGTGTTTAAAATAACCTCGAAGTACTAAAGCATCCCATAGTCAGGATGGGGTTTGTCAGGCCCAATAGATCTATCTTTAGGATTCGCGCCTACCGTACATAGACAAGTAGTTTAATGTTACCAAGCTAAGGGTATATTTCTGGTTTAAACCCACGTAGAATTAGTTTTAGTACTTGTTCCTATTTCGTAAAATATTTATAAAAACAGCGCATGTATTCTCAGTCCCAAAAATATATATAAAAGGGAGCAAATGAAACTCACCATACTGTATTTCGTAGTAAAAATACATATAACGTCATTTAACAAGTGCAAGGTTGGCCTCGGATTCACGAACCTATATTAATTATATATATTTATATGTTGGTCAATATTTGTCTAACAATTTTTGGTCAAGTCATAGTGTACCACAATCCTAATGCTCGAGACTAATATGCAAAAGTCAACAAAAGTCAACTTGACTCAAAATGACTTCTAAAATTTATACTTGTTTATTATATAACTTAACTATAGTCGTTTTATATATTTAAATATATTTATTAGATTTTATAATAATAAAAGTCATTTATTAATAAAAATTTATATTAACGTTTATATATAATAAAATATACTTTTATATATCTTAAGTAGTAAAATTTATAAAGTTCACTTAATATCGTAAAACTATAGTGGTAAGTATTATTAATGTAATTATATTACGCGTGGTGAAAAATATCTTTGTATCCCCTATTTATTTGATAAAATAATATTGATCATAATAATAATAAGTAAAAGTTGTATTATTTTGTAATAATAATTATTATTATTCTATAACAATATTTATATTTACTAAAAATGGTATTATGATAAAATGATAATACTAACATAATAGTAATAATGATATTTTATAATAACAATGATATTTTTATTAAAATAATAACGACGATAGTAATAATAATCATTTTAACAATAATACTAAAATTCAGTTGACTATAACTTCTAATCCGTTCATCGAAACCATTCGATATCTAAATGAAAAGTTCTTAATTTTTCGCTAGCTTTCCAATGACATGCATATCATATACCCTATCTCAGTAGTATATGTATCTAATTCAGGATTCAACAAACCTATCTAAGGACAATATCGAATGTACAAGCATGCATAATCCTATATACTCGATCACTAGTCAGGGATACACTATTGATATATAAAAGTTAAGTTATGAGTGCTCACGTATCAATATTGAGATTCAATATTGCAGGACAGTACGTAGACGCAACGGAGATGATAAACACTAGATTGACCTCATACCTATGAACCATACCCATCACCTCCATAGCTATAACCCATAATTTCCTTAGCTTCGACTCATTCAAAAAAACTATTTTGAAATCACTCGGACATCACTCCGTCGTAATATTTTATGTATACTAATAATATCTTGAAATAATACAGAGCAAATATATATATATATATATATATATATATATATATATATATATATATATATATATATATATATATATATATATATATATATATATATATATATATATATGTAAATCGATTGAGAGAGTTTAGAGAAATATATTTTCAAGTTTCTATGAAATAATGAAACCTATTGAATTCTATTTATAATAGATTTTTGAATTATTAAAGTGAATTATTAAAGTATGAATTATTAAAGTATGAATTATTAAAGTGAATTATTAAAGTATGAATTATTAAAGTTAAAGTAAAGTAAAAGTAAAGTAAAGATAAAGTTAAAGTATAGTAAAAGTATAAAAACTATATATGTATAATACGCGTATAAATATATATAATATTAATTTAAATCGTTATATATATTTAATGAAATAAAATATAAATATCGTTATATTTATTATACTGGTTAAGTAATGAGTTGTCAAAAGTGATTCTAGATATTTATAAAAGTTATATACGTTTTAATAATAAAGTTCTTTTTAAACTGAAAATGTTTTTGTACGTTTGAAAATAGATTAATAGAATATTATGGAAACCAATTTTTCACTAGCTTTTTTCTAACTTTCGTAAATGACACTTTTTATTTTTATTTATAAATAGCTTTACAAATTATTCCGAATATCGTTAAGAGGAATAGATTTTCTCAAATTATAGTGGACCTCTCAACAGAGACTTGTAATCATAATTCAATGTTTCTGATAATTCAATCATTTAATATATTTTTTTAATTTCGTCGATAATCATATTGAAACAAATACGTTCATATAAAGCATTATACATTTAAATACTTTGTTGACATTTTCAATTTATAACATATACACATATACATACATATTCATATATGTTCATTTAATGGTTCGTGAATCATTGGAATTTGGTCGAGGTTTAAATGAATGTATAAACATAGTTTAAAATCCTTGAGATTTAACTTAACAAACTTTGCTTATCATGTCGGAATAATATAAAGATTAAAGTTTAAATTTGGTCAGAAATTTCCGGGTCGTCACAAAATCCATGGTAATGTTTTCCCATTTCCATTCCGGGATTTCGGGTTGTTGATGTAGACCTGATGGTTTCTGATGCTCAGCTTTGACCTTAGAACACGTCAAACATTCTCCTACGTATTTAGCAACATCGGATTTCATACCCGGCCACCAAAAATGTTTCTTGAGATCCTTGTACATCTTCCCCGTTCCAGGATGTATTGAGTATCTGGTTTTATGAGCTTCTCTAAGTACCATTTCTCTCATATCTCCAAATTTTGGTACCCAAATCCTTTCAGCCCTATACCGGGTTCCGTCTTCCCGAATATTAAGATGCTTCTCTGATCCTTTGGGTATTTCATCCTTTAAATTTCCCTCTTTTAAAACTCCTTGTTGCGCCTCCTTTATTTGAGTAATAAGGTTATTATGAATCATTATATTCATAGATTTTACTCGAATGGGTTCTCTGTCCTTCCTGCTCAAGGCATCGGCTACCACATTTGCCTTTCCCGGGTGGTAACGAATCTCAAAGTCGTAATCATTCAATAATTCAATCCACCTACGCTGCCTCATATTCAGTTGTTTCTGATTAAATATGTGTTGAAGACTTTTGTGGTCGGTATATATAATACTTTTGACCCCATATAAATAGTGCCTCCAAGTCTTTAATGCAAAAACAACCGCTCCTAATTCAAAATCATGCGTCGTATAATTTTGTTCGTGAATCTTCAATTGTCTAGACGCATAAGCAATCACCTTCATTCGTTGCATTAATACACAACCGAGACCTTGCTTTGATGCGTCACAATAAATCACAAAATCATCATTCCCTTCAGGCAATGACAATATAGGTGCTGTAGTTAGCTTTTTCTTCAATAACTGAAACGCTTTCTCTTGTTCATCATTCCATTCAAATTTCTTCCCTTTATGCGTTAATGCAGTCAAGGGTTTTGCTATTCTGGAAAAGTCTTGGATGAACCTTCTGTAGTAACCAGCTAGTCCTAAAAACTGGCATATGTGTTTCGGAGTTTTCGGGGTTTCCCACTTTTCAACAGTTTCTATCTTTGCCGGATCCACCTTAATAACTTCTTTGTTCACTATGTGACCGAGGAATTGAACTTCTTCCAACCAAAAGCACACTTTGAAAACTTAGGGTACAATTCTTCCTTCCTCAATACTTCTAACACCTTTCTCAAATGTTCACCGTGTTCTTGGTCATTCTTTGAGTAAATAAGTATGTCATCAATAAAAACAATGACAAACTTGTCAAGGTATGGTCCACACACTCGGTTCATAAGGTCCATGAACACAGCTGGTGCATTAGTTAAACCAAATGACATGACCATAAACTCGTAATGACCGTAACGTGTTCTGAAAGCAGTCTTTGGAATATCATCTTCTTTCACCCGCATTTGATGATACCCAAAACGTAAGTCAATCTTTGAATAAACAGACGAGCGTTGTAGTTGATCAAATAAGTCGTCGATTCTCGGTAGTGGGTAGCGGTTCTTGATGGTAAGTTTGTTCAACTCTCGGTAGTCGATACACAACCTGAAGGTACCATCTTTCTTCTTGACAAACAAAACAGGAGCTCCCCACGGTGATGTGCTTGGTCGAATGAAACCACGCTCTAAAAGTTCTTGTAATTGGCTTTGCAGTTCTTTCATCTCACTGGGTGCGAGTCTGTAAGGAGCACGAGCTATTGGTGCAGCTCCTGGTACAAGATCTATTTGAAATTCAACGGATCGATGTGGGGGTAATCCCGGTAATTCTTTCGGAAATACATCGGGAAATTCTTTTGCAATGGGAACATCATTGATGCTCTTTTCTTCAGTTTATACTTTCTCGACATGTGCTAGAACAGCATAGCAACCTTTTCTTATTAGTTTTTGTGCCTTCAAATTACTAATAAGATGTAGCTTCGTGTTGCCCTTTTCTCCATACACCATTAAGGGTTTTCCTTTTTCTCGTATAATGCGAATTGCATTTTTGTAACAAACGATCTCTGCTTTCACTTCTTTCAACCAGTCCATACCAATTATCACATCAAAACTCCCTAACTCTACTGGTATCAAATCAATCTTAAAGGTTTCGCTAACCAGTTTAATTTCTTGATTCCGACATATATTATCTGCTGAAATTAATTTACCATTTGCTAATTCGAGTAAAAATTTACTATCCAAAGGCGTCAATGGACAACTTAATTTAGCACAAAAATCTCTACTCATATAGCTTCTATCCGCACCCGAATCAAATAAAACGTAAGCAGATTTATTGTCAATAAGAAACGTACCCGTAACAAGCTCCGGGTCTTCTTGTGCCTCTGCCGCATTAATATTGAAAACTCTTCCGCGGCCTTGTCCATTCGTGTTCTCCTGGTTCGGGCAATTTCTAATAATGTGGCCCGGTTTTCCACATTTATAACAAACTACATTGGCATAACTTGCTCTGACACTACTTGCTCCGCCATTACTCGTTCCGACACCACTCGTTCCAACACCATTTGTTCCTTTCGTTCTATTAACCCCTGGTCCGTAGACCTCACACTTCGCCGCACTATGACCATTTCTTTTACACTTGTTGCAAAATTTGGTGCAGAACCCCGAGTGATACTTTTCACACCTTTGGCATACCTGCTTCTGATTGTTGTTGTTGTTGCGGTTATTATTGTTGTTGGGATGATTGTTTTAGTTACTGTTGTTGTTGTTGTTGTTGTTGTTGTTGGGCCGTTTGTTGTAGTTGCGATTGATGTTGCGATTGTTGGGATAATTGTTGCGATTATTGTTGTAATTGCTGTTGTTGTTGTATTGGTGATTCTTATCACCGTTTTCCTCCCACTTTCTTTTGACTTGCTTCACATTGGCCTCTTCAGCAGTCTGTTCTTTAATTCTTTCTTCAATCTGGTTCACTAGTTTGTGAGCCATTCTACATGCCTGTTGTATGGAGGCGGGCTCGTGTGAACTTATATCTTCTTGGATTCTTTCCGGTAATCCTTTCACAAACGCGTCGATCTTCTCTTCCTCATCTTCGAATGCTCCCGGACACAATAGGCACAATTCTGTGAATCGTCTTTCGTACGTGGTAATATCAAATCCTTGGGTTCGTAACCCTCTAAGTTCTGTCTTGAGCTTATTGACCTCGGTTCTGGGACGGTACTTCTCGTTCATCAAGTGCTTGAATGCTGACCACGGTAGTGCGTACGCATCGTCTTGTCCCACTTGCTCTAGATAGGTATTCCACCATGTTAACGCAGAACCTGTGAAGGTATGCGTAGCGTACTTCACTTTGTCCTCTTCAGTACACTTACTTATGGCAAACACCGATTCGACCTTCTCGGTCCACCGTTTCAATCCGATCAGTCCTTCGGTTCCATCAAATTCCAAAGGTTTGCAGGCAGTGAATTCTTTGTAGGTGCATCCTACACGATTTCCTGTACTGCTAGATCCAAGGTTATTGTTGGTATGTAGCGCAGCCTGTACTGCGGCTATGTTTGAAGCTAGAAAAGTACGGAATTCCTCTTCATTCATATTCACGGTGTGTCGAGTAGTCGGTGCCATTTCCTTCAAAATAGTCAAATGGAACAAGTTAATCATACAAAATATTAAGAGTAGTTAATAGTATTTCGTAGCATAATATGAACTCATTTATAAAAGCTTTTTCTTCATATTAGCGTTTTATAAGTTTACATTCGGGTAGTACCTTCCCGTTAAGTTCATACTTAGTAGCTAATATACAATTCAACTACTACAATTCTATATGAAAAACTGATTATAATAATATTTCGCGTTCAAACTTTTACACAATATTTTACAAACTTACAATACCGCTTATTTTACATATAGCATGAAATATAGCACACAATAAATTTGATACAAGATGGTTGTGAAGATAATTCTAGCTAGTACACAAGTCGTTCAACAAAGGCAATAAAGACACGTAATTCATACGTCCAGAAACAAGTCATGCATTCTGGTTTTACTAGGATTACTTCCCATCCTTGGTCTTGTGGAACATAACCGTTATGGCCGTTGATAATACAGCGTGTTGTAACGTCATCAAAGGGAGGGTTATGTAATGTCCAACAGTCCCGTAACAATCTAAAAACCTCATTTCTTACCCCAATTACCGACTCCGTCACTTGTGGGAACGTTTTTTTTAATAGTTGTAGCCCGATGTTCTTGTTCTCACTTTGGTGAGAAGCGAACATTACTAATCCGTAAGCATAACATGCTTCTTTATGTTGCATGTTAGCCGCTTTTTCTAAATCACGAAGTCCAATATTCGGATATATTGAGTCAAAATAATTTCTTAACCCATTGCGTAAAATAGCATTTGGGTTCCCCGCAATATATGCGTCAAAGTAAACACATCGTAACTTATGGATTTCCCAATGTGATATCCCCCATCTTTCGAACGAAAGCCTTTTATAAACCAAGGCATTCTTGGAACGTTCTTCGAATGTCTTACAAACTGATCTCGCCTTAAATAGTTGTGCCGAAGAATTCTGACCGACTCTAGACAAGATTTCATCAATCATGTCTCCGGGTAGGTCTCTTAAAATATTGGGTTGTCTATCCATTTTGTGTTTTTATACTGTAAAATAGACAAGAGTTAGATTCATAAAAAAAAATACTTATTAATACAAGCAATTTTTACATATATCATAAAGCATAAGCACACTATATTACATATATTACACCACACGAATATAACTATCTTATTCCGACTCACTTGTTTCTTCTTCTTCGGTTTTGGTTCGTTTTGCCAAGTTTCTAGGGATATATGATGTTCCCCTAATACGAGCCGTCATTTTCCACATTGGTTTAGAAAAACCTGGTGGTTTAGAGGTTCCCGGGTCATTGTTACAACTTAAGGACTTCGAGGGTTGACGATACATATAAAGTTCATCGGGGTTGGAACTAGATTTCTCTATTTTTATGCCCTTTCCCTTATTATTTTCTTTTGCCTTTTTAAATTCAGTTGGGGTAATTTCAATAACATCATCGGAATTCTCGTCGGAATCCGATTCATCGGAGAATTGGTAATCCTCCCAATATTTTGCTTCCTTGGCGGAAACACCATTGACCATAATTAACCTTGGTCGGTTGGTTGAGGATTTTCTTTTACTTAACCGTTTTATTATTTCCCCCACCGGTTCTATTTCTTCATCCGGTTCCGATTCTTCTTCCGGTTCCGATTCTTCTTCCGGTTCCGACTCTTCTTCCGGTTCCTCTTCGGGAACTTGTGAATCAGTCCACGAATCATTCCAATTTACATTTGACTCTTCATTATTATTAGGTGAGTCAATGGGACTTGTTCTAGAGGTAGACATCTATCACATAATATCAAACGCGTTAAGAGATTAATATATCACATAATATTCACATGTTAAAAATATATAGTTTCCAACAAAATTTGTTAAGCAATCATTTTTCAAGTAAACACGGTCGAAGTTCATACTCACTAATGCATCCTAACAAACTCGATAAGACACACTAATGCAAAATTCTGGTTCTCTAAGACCAACGCTCGGATACCAACTGAAATGTCCCGTTCTTATTGATTAAAAACGTTCCATATTAATTGATTTCGTTGCGAGGTTTTGACCTCTATATGAGACGTTTTTCAAAGACTGCATTCATTTTAAAACAAACCATAACCTTTATTTCATCAATAAAGGTTTAAAAAGCTTTACGTAGATTATCAAATAATGATAATCTAAAATATCCTGTTTACACACGACCATTACATAATGGTTTACAATACAAATATGTTACAACAAAATAAGTTTCTTGAATGCAGTTTTTACACAATATCATACAAGCATGGACTCCAAATCTCGTCCTTATTTAAGTATGCGATAGCGGAAGCTCTTAATAATCACCTGAGAATAAACATGCTTAAAACGTCAACAAAAATGTTGGTGAGTTATAGGTTTAACCTATATATATCAAATCGTAACAATAGACCACAAGATTTCATATTTCAATACACATCCCATACATAGAGATAAAAATCATTCATATGGTGAACACCTGGTAACCGACATTAACAAGATGCGTATATAAGAATATCCCCATCATTTCGGGACACCCTTCGGATATGATATAAATTTCGAAGTACTAAAGCATCCGGTACTTTGGATGGGGTTTGTTAGGCCCAATAGATATATCTTTAGAGTTCGCGTCAATTAGGGTGTCTGTTCCCTAATTCTTAGATGACCAGACTATATAAAAAGGGGCATATTCGATTTCGATAATTCAACCATAGAATGTAGTTTCACGTACTTGTGTCTATTTTGTAAATCATTTATAAAACCTGCATGTATTCTCATCCCAAAATATTAGATTTTAAAAGTGGGACTATAACTCACTTTCACAGATTTTTACTTCGTCGGGAAGTAAGACTTGGCCACTGGTTGATTCACGAACCTATAACAATATATACATATATATCAAAGTATGTTCAAAATATATTTACAACACTTTTAATATATTTTGATGTTTTAAGTTTATTAAGTCAGCTGTCCTCGTTAGTAACCTACAACTAGTTGTCCACAGTTAGATGTACAGAAATAAATCGATAAATATTATCTTGAATCAATCCACGACCCAGTGTATACGTATCTCAGTATTGATCACAACTCAAACTATATATATTTTGGAATCAACCTCAACCCTGTATAGCTAACTCCAACATTCACATATAGAGTGTCTATGGTTGTTCCGAAATATATATAGATGTGTCGACATGATAGGTCGAAACATTGTATACGTGTCTATGGTATCTCAAGATTACATAATATATAATACAAGTTGATTAAGTTATGGTTGGAATAGATTTGTTACCAATTTTCACGTAGCTAAAATGAGAAAAATTATCCAATCTTGTTTTACCCATAACTTCTTCATTTTAAATCCGTTTTGAGTGAATCAAATTGCTATGGTTTCATATTGAACTCTATTTTATGAATCTAAACAGAAAAAGTATAGGTTTATAGTCGGAAAAATAAGTTACAAGTCGTTTTTGTAAAGATAGTCATTTTAGTCGAAAGAACGACGTCTAGATGACCATTTTAGAAAACATACTTCCACTTTGAGTTTAACCATAATTTTTGGATATAGTTTCATGTTCATAATAAAAATCATTTTCTCAGAATAACAACTTTTAAATCAAAGTTTATCATAGTTTTTAATTAACTAACCCAAAACAGCCCGCGGTGTTACTACGACGGCGTAAATCCGGTTTTACGGTGTTTTTCGTGTTTCCAGGTTTTAAATCATTAAGTTAGCATATCATATAGATATAGAACATGTGTTTAGTTGATTTTAAAAGTCAACTTAGAAGGATTAACTTTTGTTTGCGAACAAGTTTAGAATTAACTAAACTATGTTCTAGTGATTACAAGTTTAAACCTTCGAATAAGATAGCTTTATATGTATGAATCGAATGATGTTATGAACATCATTACTACCTTAAGTTCCTTGGATAAACCTACTGGAAAAGATAAAAATGGATCTAGCTTCAACGGATCCTTGGATGGCTCGAAGTTCTTGAAGCAGAATCATGACACGAAAACAAGTTCAAGTAAGATCATCACTTGAAATAAGATTGTTATAGTTATAGAAATTGAACCAAAGTTTGAATATGATTATTACCTTGTATTAGAATGATAACCTACTGTAAGAAACAAAGATTTCTTGAGGTTGGATGATCACCTTACAAGATTGGAAGTGAGCTAGCAAACTTGAAAGTATTCTTGATTTTATGTAACTAGAACTTGTAGAATATATGAAGAACACTTAGAACTTGAAGATAGAACTTGAGAGAGATCAATTAGATGAAGAAAATTGAAGAATGAAAGTGTTTGTAGGTGTTTTTGGTCGTTGGTGTATGGATTAGATATAAAGGATATGTAATTTTGTTTTCATGTAAATAAGTCATGAATGATTACTCATATTTTTGTAATTTTATGAGATATTTCATGCTAGTTGCCAAATGATGGTTCCCACATGTGTTAGGTGACTCACATGGGCTGCTAAGAGCTGATAATTGGAGTGTATATACCAATAGTACATACATCTAAAAGCTGTGTATTGTACGAGTACGAATACGGGTGCATACGAGTAGAATTGTTGATGAAACTGAACGAGGATGTAATTGTAAGCATTTTTGTTAAGTAGAAGTATTTTGATAAGTGTATTGAAGTCTTTAAAAAGTGTATAAATACATATTAAAACACTACATGTATATACATTTTAACTGAGTCGTTAAGTCATCGTTAGTCGTTACATGTAAGTATTGTTTTGAAACCTTTAGGTTAACGATCTTGTTAAATGTTGTTAACCCAATGTTTATAATATCAAATGAGATTTTAAATTATTATATTATCATGATATTATCATGTATGAATATCTCTCAATATGATATATATATACATTAAATGTCTTTACAACGATAATCGTTACATATATGTCTCGTTTAAAAATCATTAAGTTAGTAGTCTTGTTTTTAAATATGTAGTTCATTGTTAATATACTTAATGATATGTTTACTTATCATAGTATCATGTTAACTATATATATATCCATATATATGTCATCATATAGTTTTTACAAGTTTTAACGTTCGTGAATCACCGGTCAACTTGGGTGGTCAATTGTCTATATGAAACATATTTCAATTAATCAAGTCTTAACAAGTTTGATTGCTTAACATGTTGGAAACATTTAATCATGTAAATATCAATCTCAATTAATATATATAAACATGGAAAAGTTCAGGTCACTACACAATAGATCTATCTTTAGGATTCGCGTCAATTAGGGTGTCTGTTCCCTAATTCTTAGATTACCAGACTTAATAAAAAGGGGCATATTCGATTTCGATAATTCAACCATAGAATGTAGTTTCACGTACTTGTGTCTATTTTGTAAATCATTTATAAAACCTGCATGTATTCTCATCCCAAAAATATTAGATTTTAAAAGTGGGACTATAACTCACTTTCACAAACCCAAAAATATTAGATTTCCCAAAAATATTGATTCACGAACCTATAACAATATATACATATATATCAAAGTATGTTCAAAATATATTTACAACACTTTTAATATATTTTGATGTTTTAAGTTTATTAAGTCAGCTGTCCTCGTTAGTAACGTACAACTAGTTGTCCACAGTTAGATGTACAGAAATAAATCGATAAATATTATCTTGAATCAATCCACAACCCAGTGTATACGTATCTCAGTATTGATCACAACTCAAACTATATATATTTTGGAATTAACCTCAACCCTGTATAGCTAACTCCAACATTCACATATAGAGTGTCTATGGTTGTTCCGAAATATATATAGATGTGTCGAAATGATAGGTCGAAACATTGTATACGTATCTATGGTATCTCAAGATTACATAATATACAATACAAGTTGATTAAGTTATGGTTGGAATAGATTTGTTACCAATTTTCACGTAGCTAAAATGAGAAAAATTATCCAATCTTGTTTTACTCATAACTTCTTCATTTTAAATCCGTTTTGAGTGAATCAAATTGCTATGGTTTCATATTGAACTCTATTTTATGAATCTAAACAAAAAAAGTATAGGTTTATTGTGGGAAAAATAAGTTACAAGTCGTTTTTGTAAAGGTAGTCATTTCAGTCGAAAGAACGACGTCTAGATGACCATTTTAGAAAACATACTTCTACTTTGAGTTTAACCATAATTTTTGGATAATTTCATGTTCATAATAAAAATCATTTTCTCAGAATAACAACTTTTAAATCAAAGTTTATCATAGTTTTTAATTAACTAACCCAAAACAGCCCGCGGTGTTACTACGACGGCGTAAATCCGGTTTTACGGTGTTTTTCGTGTTTCCAGGTTTTAAATCATTAAGTTAGCATATCATATAGATATAGAACATGTGTTTAGTTGATTTTAAAATTCAAGTTAGAAGGATTAACTTTTGTTTGCGAACAAGTTTAGAATTAACTAAACTATGTTCTAGTGATTACAAGTTTAAACCTTCGAATAAGATAGCTTTATATGTATGAATCAAATGATGTTATGAACATCATTACTATCTTAAGTTCCTTGGATAAACCTATTGGAAAAGTGAAATATGGATCTAGCTTCAACGAATCCTTGGATGGCTCGAAGTTCTTGAAGCAGAATCATGACACGAAAACAAGTTCAAGTAAGATCATCACTTGAAATAAGATTGTTATAGTTATAGAAATTGAACCAAAGTTTGAATATGATTATTACCTTGTATTAGAATGATAACCTACTGTAAGAAACAAAGATTTCTTGAGGTTGGATGATCACCTTACAAGATTGGAAGTGAGCTAGCAAACTTGAAAGTATTCTTGATTTTATGTAACTAGAACTTGTAGAATTTATGAAGAACACTTAGAACTTGAAGATAGAACTTGAGAGAGATCAATTGGATAAAGAAAATTGAAGAATGAAAGTGTTTGTAGGTGTTTTTGGTCGTTGGTGTATGGATTAGATATAAAGGATATGTAATTTTGTTTTCATGTAAATAAGTCATGAATGATTACTCATATTTTTGTAATTTTATGAGATATTTCATGCTAGTTGCCAAATGATGGTTCCCACATGTGTTAGGTGACTCACATGGGCTGCTAAGAGCTGATCATTGGAGTGTATATACCAATAGTACATACATCTAAGAGCTGTGTATTGTACGAGTACGAATACGGGTGCATACGAGTAGAATTGTTGATGAAACTGAACGAGGATGTAATTGTAAGAATTTTTGTTAAGTAGAAGTATTTTGATAAGTGTATTGAAGTTTTTCAAAAGTGTATAAATACATATTAAAACACTACATGTATATACATTTTAACTGAGTCGTTAAGTCATCGTTAGTCGTTACATGTAAGTGTTGTTTTGAAACCTTTAGGTTAACGATCTTGTTAAATGTTGTTAACCTAATGTTTATAATATCAAATGAGATTTTAAATTATTATATTATCATGATATTATCATGTATGAATATCTCTTAATATGATATATATACATTAAATGTCTTTACAACGATAATCGTTACATATATGTCTCGTTTAAAAATCATTAAGTTAGTAGTCTTGTTTTTACATATGTAGTTCATTGTTAATATACTTAATGATATGTTTACTTATCATAGTATCATGTTAACTATATATATATCCATATATATGTCATCATATAGTTTTTACAAGTTTAACGTTCGTGAATCACCGGTCAACTTGGGTGGTCAATTGTCTATATAAAACATATTTCAATTAATCAAGTCTTAACAAGTTTGATTGCTAAACAAGTTGGAAACATTTAATCATGTAAATATCAATCTCAATTAATATATATAAACATGGAAAAGTTCGGGTCACTACAGTACCTACCCGTTAAATAAATTTCGTCCCGAAATTTTAAGCTGTTGAAGGTGTTGACGAATCTTCTGGAAATAGATGCGGGTATTTCTTCTTCATCTGATCTTCACGCTCCCAGGTGAACTCGGGTCCTCTACGAGCATTCCATCGAACCTTAACAATTGGTATCTTGTTTTGCTTAAGTCTTTTAACCTCACGATCCATTATTTCGACGGGTTCTTCGATGAATTGAAGTTTTTCGTTGATTTGGATTTCATCTAACGGAATAGTGAGATCTTCTTTAGCAAAACATTTCTTCAAATTCGAGACGTGGAAAGTGTTATGTCCAGCCGCGAGTTGTTGAGGTAACTCAAGTCGGTAAGCTACTGGTCCGACACGATCAATAATCTTGAATGGTCCAATATACCTTGGATTTAATTTCCCTCGTTTACCAAATCGAACAACGTCTTTCCAAGGTGCAACTTTAAGCATGACCATCTCTCCAATTTCAAATTCTATATCTTTTCTTTTAATGTCAGCGTAGCTCTTTTGTCGACTTTGGGCGGTTTTCAACCGTTGTTGAATTTGGATGATCTTCTCAGTAGTTTCTTGTATAATCTCCGGACCCGTAATCTGTCTATCCCCCACTTCACTCCAACAAATCGGAGACCTGCACTTTCTACCATAAAGTGCTTCAAACGGCACCATCTCAATGCTTGAATGGTAGCTGTTGTTGTAGGAAAATTCTGCTAACGGTAGATGTCGATCCCAACTATTTCCGAAATTAATAACACATGCTCGTAGCATGTCTTCAAGCGTTTGTATCGTCCTTTCGCTCTGCCCATCAGTTTGTGGATGATAGGCAGTACTCATGTCTAGACGAGTTCCTAATGCTTGCTGTAATGTCTGCCAGAATCTTGAAATAAATCTGCCATCCCTATCAGAGATAATAGAGATTGGTATTCCATGTCTGGAGACGACTTCCTTCAAATACAGTCGTGCTAACTTCTCCATCTTGTCATCTTCTCTTATTGGCAGGAAGTGTGCTGATTTGGTGAGACGATCAACTATTACCCAAATAGTATCAAAACCACTTGCAGTCCTTGGGAATTTAGTGATGAAATCCATGGTAATGTTTTCCCATTTCCATTCCGGGATTTTGGGTTGTTGAAGTAGACCTGATGGTTTCTGATGCTCAGCTTTGACCTTAGAACATGTCAAACATTCTCCTACGTATTTAGCAACATCGGCTTTCATACCCGGCCACCAAAAATGTTTCTTGAGATCCTTGTACATCTTCCCCGTTCCAGGATGTATTGAGTATCTGGTTTTATGAGCTTCTCTAAGTACCATTTCTCTCATATCTCCAAATTTTGGTACCCAAATCCTTTCAGCCCTATACCGGGTTCCGTCTTCCTGAATATTAAGATGCTTCTCCAATCCTTTGGGTATTTCATCCTTTAAATTTCCCTCTTTTAAAACTCCTTGTTGCGCCTCCTTTATTTGAGTAGTAAGGTTATTATGAATCATTATATTCATAGATTTTACTCGAATGGGTTCTCTGTCCTTCCTGCTCAAGGCATCGGCTACCACATTTGCCTTTCCCGGGTGGTAACGAATCTCAAAGTCGTAATCATTCAATAATTCAATCCACCTACGCTGCCTCATATTCAGTTGTTTCTGATTAAATATGTGTTGAAGACTTTTGTGGTCGGTATATATAATACTTTTGACCCCATATAAGTAGTGCCTCCAAGTCTTTAATGCAAAAACAACCGCTCCTAATTCCAAATCATGCGTCGTATAATTTTGTTCGTGAATCTTCAATTGTCTAGACGCATAAGCAATCACCTTCGTTCATTGCATTAATACACAACCGAGACCTTGCTTTGATGCGTCACAATAAATCACAAAATCATCATTCCCTTCAGGCAATGACAATATAGGTGCCGTAGTTAGCTTTTTCTTCAATAACTGAAACGCTTTCTCTTGTTCATCATTCCATTCAAATTTCTTCCCTTTATGCGTTAATGCAGTCAAGGGTTTTGCTATTCTGGAAAAGTCTTGGATGAACCTTCTGTAGTAACCAGCTAGTCCTAAAAACTGGCGTATGTGTTTCGGAGTTTTCGGGGTTTCCCACTTTTCAACAGTTTCTATCTTTGCCTGATCCACCTTAATACCTTCTTTGTTCACTATGTGACCGAGGAATTGAACTTCTTCCAACCAAAATGCACACTTTGAAAACTTAGCGTACAATTCTTCCTTCCTCAATACTTCTAACACCTTTCTCAAATGTTCACCGTGTTCTTGGTCATTCTTTGAGTAAATAAGTATGTCATCAATGAAAACAATGACAAACTTGTCAAGGTATGGTCCACACACTCGGTTCATAAGGTCCATGAACATAGCTGGTGCATTAGTTAAACCAAACGGCATGACCATAAACTCGTAATGACCGTAACGTGTTCTGAAAGCAGTCTTTGGAATATCATCTTCTTTCACCCGCATTTGATGATACCCGGAACGTAAGTCAATCTTTGAATAAACAGACGAGCGTTGTAGTTGATCAAATAAGTCGTCGATTCTCGGTAGTGGGTAGCGGTTCTTGATGGTAAGTTTGTTCAACTCTCGGTAGTCGATACACAACCTGAATGTACCATCTTTCTTCTTGACAAACAAAACAGGTGCTCCCCACGGTGATGTGCTTGGTCGAATGAAACCACGCTCTAAAAGTTCTTGTAATTGGCTTTGCAGTTCTTTCATATCACTGGGTACGAGTCTGTAAGGAGCACGAGCTATTGGTACAGCTCCTGGTACAAGATCTATTTGAAATTCAACGGATCGATGTGGGGGTAATCCCGGTAATTCTTTCGGAAATACATCGGGAAATTCTTTTGCAATGGGAACATCATTGATGCTCTTTTCTTCAGTTTGTACTTTCTCGACGTGTGCTAGAACAGCATAGCACCCTTTTCTTATTAGTTTTTGTGCCTTCAAATTACTAATAAGATGTAGCTTCGTGTTGCCCTTTTCTCTGTACACCATTAAGGGTTTTCCTTTTTCTCGTATAATGCGAATTGCATTTTTATAACAAACAATCTCTGCTTTCACTTCTTTCAACCAGTCCATACCGATTATCACATCAAAACTCCCTAACTCTACTGGTATCAAAACAATCTTAAATGTTTCGCTAACCAGTTTAATTTCTCGATTCCGACATATATTATCTGCTGAAATTAATTTACCATTTGCTAATTCGAGTAAAAATTTACTATCCAAAGGCGTCAATGTACAACTTAATTTAGCACAAAAATCTCTACTCATATAGCTTCTATCCACACCCGAATCAAATAAAACGTAAGCAGATTTATTGTCAATAAGAAACGTACCCGTAACAAGCTCCGGGTCTTACTGTGCCTCTGCCGCATTAATATTGAAAACTCTTCCGCGGCCTTGTCCATTCGTGTTCTCCTGGTTCGGGCAATTTCTAATAATGTGGCCCGGTTTTCCACATTTATAACAAACTACATTGGCATAACTTGCTCCGACACTACTTGCTCCGCCATTACTCGTTCCAACACCATTTGTTCCTTTCGTTCTATTAACCCCTGGTCCGTAGACCTCACACTTCGCCGCGCTATGACCATTTCTTTTACACTTGTTGCAAAATTTGGTGCAGAACCCCGAGTGATACTTTTCACACCTTTGGCATAGCTGCTTCTGATTGTTGTTGTTGTTGCGGTTATTATTGTTGTTGGGATGATTGTTGTAGTTGCTGTTGTTGTTGTTGTTGTTGTTGTTGTTGGGCCGTTTGTTGTAGTTGCGATTGATGTTGCGATTGTTGGGATAATTGTTGCGATTATTGTTGTAATTGCTGTTGTTGTTGTATTGGTGATTCTTATCACCGTTTTCCTCCCACTTTCTTTTGACTTGCTTCACATTGGCCTCTTCAACAGTCTGTTCTTTAATTTTTTCTTCAATCTGGTTCACTAGTTTGTGAGCCATTCTACATGCCTGTTGTATGGAGGCGGGCTCATGTGAACTTATATCTTCTTGGATTCTTTCCAGTAATCCTTTCACAAACGCGTCGATCTTCTCTTCCTCATCTTCGAATGCTCCCGGACACAATAGGCACAATTCTGTGAATCGTCTTTCGTACGAGGTAATATCAAATCCTTGGGTTCGTAACCCTCTAAGTTCTGTCTTGAGCTTATTGACCTCGGTTCTGGGACGGTACTTCTCGTTCATCAAGTGCTTGAATGCTGACCACGGTAGTGCGTACGCATCGTCTTGTCCCACTTTCTCTAGATAGGTATTCCACCATGTTAACGCAGAACCTGTGAAGGTATGCGTAGCGTACTTCACTTTGTCCTCTTCAGTACACTTACTTATCGCAAACACCGATTCGACCTTCTCGGTCCACCGTTTCAATCCGATCGGTCCTTCGGTTCCATCAAATTCCAAAGGTTTGCAGGCAGTGAATTCTTTGTAGGTGCATCCTACACGATTTCCTGTACTGCTAGATCCAAGGTTATTGTTGGTATGTAGCGCAGCCTGTACTGCGGCTATGTTTGAAGCTAGAAAAGTACGGAATTCCTCTTCATTCATATTCACGGTGTGTCGAGTAGTCGGTGCCATTTCCTTCAAAATAGTCAAATGGAACAAGTTAATCATACAGAATATTAAGAGTAGTTAATAGTATTTCGTAGCATAATATGAACTCATTTATAAAAGCTTTTTCTTCATATTAGCGTTTTATAAGTTTAAATTCGGGTAGTACCTACCCGTTAAGTTCATACTTAGTAGCTAATATACAATTCAACTACTACAATTCTATATGAAAAACTGATTATAATAATATTTCGCGTTCAAACTTTTACACAATATTTTACAAACTTACAATACCGCTTATTTTACATATAGCATGAAATATAGCACACAATAAATTTGATACAAGATGGTTGTGAAGATAATTCTAGCTAGTACACAAGTCGTTCAGCAAAGGCAATAAAGACACGTAATTCATACGTCCAGAAACAAGTCATGCATTCTGGTTTTACTAGGATTACTTCCCATCCTTGGTCTTGTGGAACATAACCGTTATGGCCGTTGATAAGACAGCGTGTTGTAACGTCGTCAAAGGGACGAGGGTTACGTAATGTCCAACAGTCCCGTAACAATTTAAAACCTCATTTCTTACCCCAATTACCGACTCCGTCACTTGTGGGAACGTTTTGTTTAATAGTTGTAGCCCGATGTTCTTGTTCTCACTTTGGTGAGAAGCGAACATTACTAATCCGTAAGCATAACATGCTTCTTTATGTTGCATGTTAGCCGCTTTTTCTAAATCACGAAGTCCAATATTCGGATATATTGAGTCAAAATAATTTCTTAACCCATTGCGTAAAATAGCATTTGGGTTCCCCGCAATATATGCGTCAAAGTAAACACATCGTAACTTATGGATTTCCTAATGTGATATCCCCCATCTTTCGAACGAAAGCCTTTTATAAACCAAGGCATTCTTAGAACGTTCTTCGAATGTCTTACAAACTGATCTCGCCTTAAATAGTTGTGCCGAAGAATTCTGACCTACTCTAGACAAGATTTCATCAATCATGTCTCCGGGTAGGTCTCTTAAAATATTGGGTTGTCTATCCATTTTGTGTTTTTATACTGTAAAATAGACAAGAGTTAGATTCATAAAAAAAAAAATACTTATTAATACAAGCAATTTTTACATATATCATAAAGCATAAGCACACTATATTACATATATTACACCACACGAATATAACTATCTTATTCCGACTAGCTTGTTTCTTCTTCTTCGGTTTTGGTTCGTTTTGCCAAGTTTCTAGGGATATATGATGTTCCCCTAATACGAGCCGTCGTTTTCCACATTGGTTTAGAAAAACCTGGTGGTTTAGAGGTTCCCGGGTCATTGTTACAACTTAAGGACTTCGAGGGTTGACGATACATATAAAGTTCATCGGGGTTGGAACTAGATTTCTCTATTTTTATGCCCTTTCCCTTATTATTTTCTTTTGCCTTTTTAAATTCAGTTGGGGTAATTTCAATAACATCATCGGAATTCTCGTCGGAATCCGATTCATCGGAGAATTGGTAATCCTCCCAATATTTTGCTTCCTTGGCGGAAACACCATTGACCATAATTAACCTTGGTCGGTTGGTTGAGGATTTTCTTTTACTTAACCGTTTTATTATTTCCCCCAGCGGTTCTATTTCTTCATCCGGTTCCGATTCTTCTTCCGGTTCCGATTCTTCTTCCGGTTCCGACTCTTCTTCCGGTTCCTCTTCGGGAACTTGTGAATCAGTCCACGAATCATTCCAATTTACATTTGACTCTTCATTATTATTAGGTGAGTCAATGGGACTTGTTCTAGAGGTAGACATCTATCACATAATATCAAACGCTTTAAGAGATTAATATATCACATAATATTCACATGTTAAAAATATATAGTTTCCAACAAAATTTGTTAAGCAATCATTTTTTAAGTAAACACGGTCGAAGTCCAGACTCACTAATGCATCCTAACAAACTCGATAAGACACACTAATGCAAAATTATGGTTCTCTAAGACCAACGCTCGGATACCAACTGAAATGTCCTGTTCTTATTGATTAAAAACGTTCCATATTAATTGATTTCGTTGCGAGGTTTTGACCTCTATATGAGACGTTTTTCAAAGACTGCATTCATTTTAAAACAAACCATAACCTTTATTTCATCAATAAAGGTTTAAAAAGCTTTACGTAGATTATCAAATAATGATAATCTAAAATATTCTGTTTACACACGACCATTACATAATGGTTTACAATACAAATATGTTACAACAAAATAAGTTTCTTGAATGCAGTTTTTACACAATATCATACAAGCATGGACTCCAAATCTCGTCCTTATTTAAGTATGCGACAGCGGAAGCTCTTAATAATCACCTGAGAATAAACATGCTTAAAACATCAACAAAAATGTTGGTGAGTTATAGGTTTAACCTATATATATCAAATCATAATAATAGACCACAAGATTTCATATTTCAATACACATCCCATACATAGAGATAAAAGTCATTCATATGGTGAACACCTGGTAACCGACATTAACAAGATGCATATATAAGAATATCCCCATCATTCCGGGACACCCTTCGGATATGATATAAATTTCGAAGTACTAAAGCATCCGGTACTTTGGATGGGGTTTGTTAGGCCCAATAGATCTATCTTTAGGATTCACGTCAATTAGGGTGTCCGTTCCCTAATTCTTAGATTACCAGACTTAATAAAAAGGGGCATATTCGATTTCGATAATTCAACCATAGAATGTAGTTTCACGTACTTGTGTCTATTTTGTAAATCATTTATAAAACCTGCATGTATTCTCATCCCAAAAATATTAGATTTTAAAAGTGGGACTATAACTCACTTTCACAGATTTTTACTTCGTCGGGAAGTAAGACTTGGCCACTAGTTGATTCACGAACCTATAACAATATATACATATATATCAAAGTATGTTCAAAATATATTTACAACACTTTTAATATATTTTGATGTTTTAAGTTTACTAAGTCAGCTGTCCTAGTTAGTAACCTACAACTAGTTGTCCACAGTTAGATGTACAGAAATAAATCGATAAATATTATCTTGAATCAATCCATGACCCAGTGTATACGTATCTCAGTAATGATCACAACTCAAACTATATATATTTTGGAATCAACCTCAACCCTGTATAGCTAACTCCAACATTCACATATAGAGTGTCTATGGTTGTTCCGAAATATATATAGATGTGTCGACATGATAGGTCGAAACATTGTATACGTGTCTATGGTATCTCAAGATTACATAATATACAATACAAGTTGATTAAGTTATGGTTTGAATAGATTTGTTACCAATTTTCACGTAGCTAAAATGAGAAAAATTATCCAATCTTGTTTTACCCATAACTTCTTCATTTTAAATCCGTTTTGAGTGAATCAAATTGCTATGGTTTTATATTGAACTCTATTTTATGAATCTAAACAGAAAAAGTATAGGTTTATAGTCGGAAAAATAAGTTACAAGTCGTTTTTGTAAAGGTAGTCATTTCAGTCGAATGAACGACGTCTAGATGACCATTTTAGAAAACATACTTCTACTTTGAGTTTAACCATAATTTTTGGATATAGTTTCATGTTCATAATAAAAATCATTTTCTCAGAATAACAACTTTTAAATCAAAGTTTATCATAATTTTTAATTAACTAACCCAAAACAGCCCGCGGTGTTACTACGACGGCGTAAATCCGGTTTTACGGTGTTTTTCGTGTTTCCAGGTTTTAAATCATTAAGTTAGCATATCATATAGATATAGAACATGTGTTTAGTTGATTTTAAAAGTCAAGTTAGAAGGATTAACTTTTGTTTGCGAACAAGTTTAGAATTAACTAAACTATGTTCTAGTGATTACAAGTTTAAACCTTCGAATAAGATAGCTTTATATGTATGAATCGAATGATGTTATGAACATCATTACTACCTTAAGTTCCTTGGATAAACCTACTGGAAAAGAGAAAAATGGATCTAGCTTCAACGGATCCTTGGATGGCTCGAAGTTCTTGAAGCAGAATCATGACACGAAAACAAGTTCAAGTAAGATCATCACTTGAAATAAGATTGTTATAGTTATAGAAATTGAACCAAAGTTTGAATATGATTATTACCTTGTATTAGAATGATAACCTACTGTAAGAAACAAAGATTTCTTGAGGTTGGATGATCACCTTACAAGATTGGAAGTGAGCTAGCAAACTTGAAAGTATTCTTGATTTTATGTAACTAGAACTTGTAGAATTTATGAAGAACACTTAGAACTTGAAGATAGAACTTGAGAAAGATCAATTAGATGAAGAAAATTTAAGAATGAAAGTGTTTGTAGGTGTTTTTGGTCATTGGTGTATGGATTAGATATAAAGGATATGTAATTTTGTTTTCATGTAAATAAGTCATGAATGATTACTCATATTTTTGTAATTTTATGAGATATTTCCTGCTAGTTGCCAAATGATGGTTCCTACATATGTTAGGTGACTCACATGGGCTGCTAAGAGCTGATCATTGGAGTGTATATACCAATAGTACATACATCTAAGAGCTGTGTATTGTACGAGTACGAATACGGGTGCATACGAGTAGAATTGTTGATGAAACTGAACGAGGATGTAATTGTAAGCATTTTTCTTAAGTAGAAGTATTTTGATAAGTGTATTGAAGTCTTTCAAAAGTGTATAAATACATATTAAAACACTACATGTATATACATTTTAACTGAGTCGTTAAGTCATCGTTAGTCGTTACATGTAAGTGTTGTTTTGAAACCTTTAGGTTAACGATCTTGTTAAATGTTGTTAACCCAATGTTTATAATATCAAATGAGATTTTAAATTATTATATTATCATGATATTATCATGTATGAATATCTCTTAATATGATATATATACATTAAATGTCTTTACAACGATAATCGTTACATATATGTCTCGTTTAAAAATCATTAAGTTAGTAGTCTTGTTTTTACATATGTAGTTCATTGTTAATATACTTAATGATATGTTTACTTATCATAGTATCATGTTAACTATATATATATATATCCATATATATGTCATCATATAGTTTTTACAAGTTTAACGTTCGTGAATCACCGGTCAACTTGGGTGGTCAATTGTCTATATGAAACATATTTCAATTAATCAAGTCTTAACAAGTTTGATTGCTTAACATGTTGGAAACATTTAATCATGTAAATATCAATCTCAATTAATATATATAAACATGAAAAAGTTCGGGTCACTACAATATTCAAGGGTAGGATCACGTTTTTCTTCACCAACCATAACACTTTCATTTTTCAACTTTCATGCATCAAACTTATCTCTCTCAAGTTCTCTCTTGTTGTTCTAAGTGTTCTTCATCATCTTCAACAAAATCTAGCTCAATCTAGTTCATAAATCCTAACCTATATCAACTTTCAAAACAACTACTCAAGTAAACTTCAAGAACACTTTCAAGTTTGCAAGTCTACTTCCAAGCTTTCTAATCCATTCCAAGTAATCATCTAAGATCAAGAAACCTCTGTTATTTACAGCAGGTTATCATTCTAATTCAAGGTAATACTCATATTCAAACTTTTATTCAATTTCTATAACTATAACAATCTTAATTCGGGTAGGAATCTTACTTGAATTTGTTTTTGTGTCATGATTCTACTTCAAGAACTTTAAAGCCATCCAAGATCCTTTGAAGCTAAATCATTTCTTGTCACTTCCAGTAGGTTTACCTACTAAACTTGAGGTAGTAATGATGTTCTTAACATCATTCAATTCATATATATATATATATATATATATATATATATAACTATCTTATTCGAAGATTTAAACTTGTAATAACTAGAACATAGTTTAGTTAATTCTAAACATGTTCGCAAACAAAGTTAATCCTTCTAACTTGACTTTTAAAATCAACTAAACAGATGTTCTATATCTATATGATATGCTAACTTAATGATTTAAAACCTGGAAACACGAATAACACCGTAAAACCGGACATACGCCGTCGTAGTGAAACCGGGGGCTGTTTTGGGTTAGATAATTAAAAACTATGATAAACTTTGATTTAAAAGTTGTTCTTCTGGGAAAATAATTTTTCTTATGAAAATGAAACTATATCCAAAAATCATGGTTAAACTCAAAGTGGAAGTATGTTTTTCAAAATGGTCATCAAGACGTCGTTCTTTCGACTGAAATGACTACCTCTTACAAAACTGACTTGTAACTTATATTTCCGACTATAAACTTATACCTTTTCTTTTTAGATTCATAAATTTCAGTTCAATATGAAACCATAGCAACTTGAATCACTCAAAACGGATTTAAAACGAAGAAGTTATGGGTAAAACAAAATTGGATATTTTTACTTGTAGCTACGTGAAATTTGTAACAAATCTATACAAATCATAACTTAACTAACTTATATTGTATTATACATGTATTCTAAAATATATTATGTAATCTTGGGATACTATAGACACGTATACAATGTTTTGTCATATCATATCGACCCATATATATATATTATTTGGGAAAAACCATAGACACTCTATATGCAGTAATGTTCGAGTTAGCTATACAGGGTTGAGGTTGATTCCAAAATAATATATATACTTTGAGTTGTGATCTAGCCTGAGACTTGTATACAATGGGTCGTGGATTGATTCGAGATAATATATATTGATTTAATTCTGTACATCTAACTGTGGACAACTAGTTGTAGATTACTAACGTTTGACTGCTAACTTAACAAACTTAAATCGTTAAAAAGTAATAAAACATATTGTGAATATATTTCGATCATACTTTGATATATATGTATATATTTGTTATAGGTTCGTGAATCGATCAGTGGCCAAGTCTAATTCTCGACGAATTAAGAATTTGTGAAAGTGTGTTATAGTCCCACTTTTAAAATCTAATATTTTGGGATGTGAATACATGTAGTTTTATAAATGTTTTACAAAATAGACACAAGTATGCGAAACTACATTCTATGGTTGAATTATTATTACCGAATATAACCCTTTTTAGTCTGGTAATCTAAGAATTAAGGAACAGAAACCCTAATTGACGCGAATCCTAAAGATAGATCTATTGGGCCTAACAAACCCCATTCGGGTTACGGATGCTTTAGTACTTCGATTTTATCATGTCCGATGAGAGTCCCGAAATGATGGGGATATTCTAGATGCGTTCTGTTAATGTCGGTTACCAGGTGTTCACCATATGAATGATTTTTATCTCTATGCAGTTTATGCGAAATGTCGGATATGAGATGGATGTTTATGAAAAATGAAATCTTGTGGTCTATTATTACAATTTGATATATATAGGTTAAACTTATAACTCACCAACATTTTTGTTGACGTTTTTAAGCATGTTTATTCTCAGGTGATTATTAAGAGCTTCCGCTGTTGCATGCTAATTAAGAACAAGAATTGGAGTCAGCATGCTTGTAATATATTGTTTAAAAACTGCATTCGGAGATTTAAATCGATGTGTAATATTATTGTAAACCATTATGTAATGGTCGTGTGAAAAATGTTATCTTTTAGATTATCATTACTGGATAATCTACGTTATGATTTAAAACCTTTAACGATAAAATAAAGGTTATGGTTTGTTTTAAAAATGAATGCAGTCTTTGAAAAACATCTCATATAGAGGTCAATACCTCGCAAGGAAATCAATTAATATGAAACGTTTATAATCGATATGAACGGGACATTTCAAAATCCATATCGGAATAGCTGTCGGAATCTGAGGAATTTGAACTAGTTGCGAGTTCCATCTGGTACAGTCGGATAAAGGATTTTCGATATGAAATGATTTTCGGATATAGAATACCTATATATAGTACATAAGATTCTGTAGATTACGGAGGAACTTTCGGAAGCTGTCAGACAAAGTTTACATTAACAAATACGCTAAGATATGAATTTGTCTATACACTATCTATGCAATAAATGCAGTAAGACGTGTCTAAACTTAAGAATGATAAGAAAGTAATTTTTCCTACAAGAATTAATAAGCAAAACTTTTGACATGCAGACACGGTTGAAGTCCAGACTCACTAATGCATCTTAACAACTATCAGTTAGACACACTAATGCAAGACCTGGTTCGCTAAGACCAACACTCTGATACCACCTGTAAAGGCCCGTCCTAATCCATCTGGATGAAGTCTTTAACATCTGGTGTCACACCCCCAAATATGGCCTAGGGTATTTGTGACTTATTATATCAAATCACAGTTGTATAAACGAGAACGACTCTATATGAGACGTTTTATTGAGTTTTGCAGCGGAAGATAAATAGATTACATTGTATTTAGAGCATTAAATGTCTTTAATTGATATGATATGTAATGAAGACTCCAAGCATAGCTAGCAATCATAATCAAAGCAGCAGATATATAGCGGAAGCAATATTTAAGTACCTGAGAATAAACATGCTTAAAAAGTCAACACGAGGTTGAGTGAGTTTATAGGTTTATCATAAATCAATAGTTCAATATAGCATTAGACCACAAGATTTCAGTTTAAAGTTGATTGATACCAAATATATCAATCGAAAGAGTTGCTGTTTGTAATATCGCGACTAAATAAAGTTACCCCGTGACACTTGTTATTCGTGTCGTTGAATCATTATTATGTATCCAAAGACCAACGGTCAAATGGACAGAGACGTCACTCTCAGTAGCGCTACTCACAATAACTAAGCTTGCATCTTATACCTCAGCAATTAACGATATTACGGTGGGGATTTAGCATGACAAAGCACGTATATAGCATAAAAGTTCGAGTACTTGTGTCTAAATGTAAAACGGTTATATAAGTTGCGCATGTATTCTCAGCCCTAAAATATAGATAAAAAGGGAGCAAATGAACTCACAATACGATATTTCGTAGTTCTTAGTAATTATGTGTATGATGGTACTGAACAAGTGCGGAGTTGTCCTTGGATTCACGAACCTATATCAAGTATATATATTAACACATATACTTGTAATCGAATAAGTTTATATATGTTATTTCACTTGTTATATATTTCTATATACATACTTTTGTATATTCTATTTATAAGTATTTATTTGATCAATTAATATTAATAATGATAATGAAAAAAGAGTCCTATTATTTTATAATAATAATAATAATAATAATACTAGTAGTAAAAATGATAATAATCATAATAAGGTTTTAAAATAATAATAATAATAATAATAATAATAATAATAATAATAATAATAATAATAATAATAATATAGTTTTGATGATAGCAAAAATGTTAATTTTTGTAAAAATGATAATAATAATATAATAATAATACTTCTAATAATACTAGTAATAATAATTTTTGTAGTAACAATAATAATAGTAATTATAATTTTAATTTTTATTATGTTAATAATAATACATGGTAACTTTTATTAGTGATATTAATAATTATAATAGTTATAACACTAATAATAATAATAATAATTAAAAATCATAATAATAACAATGATAATAGTATAATTTATAAATTATATTAAAGATAGTAATAATAGTTATGTTATTAGTATTAGTAATGATAATAAGTAATTTAACAATAATAATAATAATAATAATAATAATAATAATAATAATAATAATAATAATAATAATAATAATAATAATAATAATAATAATAATAATAGAAATAAAATAAAAAGTGTATACCCCTTAAAGAAAGCTTTCCTAAAAAGAATTGCCACAAACCAGGCTCGAACCCGCGACCTGACGCTCACCCGTAACACCCTTAACCATTACTCTGTATTAGTTTTTCTGATTTGTTCTCCAAACTCAATTTATTTAAACCAAAAATTTCTGTTTTCTATTCTTCTTCTTCTTCTCAAAACAAAAAAAAAAATCGACTTTAATCAATCCATTAATCAAAACTCAATACATAATCGGTTTAAAATGATACATAAATAATTAGTGGGTTTTTAAATTAATTAAAACAATAAAACTAAAAAAAAATGGTATAGCAGCACCTGCTGCTTTCGTGTTTTAAAGAAAAAAAATTGGTGATTTTGATTTTGAGGACGTTATAGACTATGATCACAACATGAAATATGTTCTAAATACTTCGTATAAACTTTCTAAATCCCCAATTTTAACAGAAACAACAACAAGAACTCGAAATTCATGAAGAACAATTTGTTGACTTTTAAATTCGAAAACTTTGACTCATGAATTCTAATTCGATATAAAGAATTGGGTTTTGAAACTTTATACATAGTTTGAGTATGAGATTCCTAATAAGACTACACTTACAGATTTTTAATTGATGATCGAATTCGAATTATGGCACAAAAAAAACAAAGGTATGATAATGATAATGATGGATATAATATATATTTCTATTTTGATCTCCTTTGCGGCAATCTACTACCATATATATAAATGATAATGATAATGCTATTCGACTGGATCATGACTGGAACTCCATATTACAGAATTTGATTGATTTTTATAATGAATTTGTGTGTGTCGACATATATCACTTTAACAGAAAAAAAATCAGGAGTATATAAAGAAAACATTATGCTGGATCACGATTAATAAATAAATAAAACAGATACCTAAAATACCTAATTTTTATCTGCACATTTTTTATTTTTTTTAATATTAATAATTAATAATTATATATAATACTACAAATTACTAATAATTATATTAATTATAATGATCATATTAATAATAATAGAAATGATTGTATTTATAATAATAATAATACTTTAATATTATTAATAATAATAATAATAATAATAATAATAATAATAATAATAATAATAATAATAATAAGTATAACAATAATAATACTAATATTAGTAATAATAATACTAGTAATGGTAATACTAATAATTTAAATCATATAATAAATGATAATAATAATAATAATAATTTTGATAATAATATTAAATGATAATACTTGTAATGATAATGTTAATAATTAATGATTGTAGATGATATAAAATAATTAATGATAATATTGTTTAAAACAATATTAATAATAATACTAATACGTAATTATTTACAATTAACTGTTCGTGAGTTGCGAAAATAGTTAAAGTTATATGAAATTGTGTTTAAGTTTTGTCGGGAATTTCCGAGTTGTCATAGTACCTACCCGTTAAAAGAAATTTCATCCCGAAATTTAGTTGTTGCCATCAATCGGACGGTGTTCGTACATAGACGAGGATATTTACATTTTATTTGGTTTTCACGTTCCCAGGTATACTTGGTGCCTTGCGTGAATTCCAACGGATAGAATATTGTTTTGTTTCTAGCGTTTAAATCTTACGATCCATAAATTCTACGAAGTGCATTTTATTATTAATGCGGAGGTTATCTAAAGGATTAACAAGAGTGTCATTTGACTAGGTTATCCTCAAAAAGGATGATGACGCTATATACAAGCATTTCAATACACATGAAATGTGTTATGAATAATATTGAGCTTATTTAAACCTTGATCGTTTATGCCACAATATTAGGGTAGACAAAATTGAGAGGAGTTCATGAAAATCATGGTTATGAAATCTGATAGAGATCGTCATTCTTTACATCAATAATGATGAATATGAGTTAAAAATTAGAGTTTTATCGACATTAAATAATATAGATGAAACGATTTGATTATAGGAAGAGTATAAACGAAGCTATCGAAAAAAATTGAAATAGGGAAATATCTGTTTGCCTTAACTTTTGACGTAGTCACGATTGATTTCCAAAATTCAAGGGATTAAAGGAAATCTTTATAATCTATAAGATTTGATTCTCCGGTAATTAAGGAAATTGGAATTTTCTTTAATTAAATGCGGTGAATTGCCTCGATTGCTGTATCTGGAATTTCACTATAAATTAGCTTCTTCCGTTTCATTATCTTCACCACTTCTATACTTTCTTTCTCAATTCATACTTCCAAAAGATTTGTTAATATGCTCAATCCAGTTCTTGTTCTTGACCTTATATTGGTTATCGCCACAATCTTCCTTCTTTTCCAACTCCCACCAGAGGAGTCTGTTTACTTCTATTATGCTCTAGGATTTATTGTGTTCTTTGTTCTTTCGTGTCTTTATATTGCTATACGCATTGATATACACGGTTTGTAATTTCAGTGTTGTTATCGGGCTTTATATTTTCCCTTATATGTCGAAGCTTCATGCTTTCATAAAGCAAGTAATGGTCCAAAATTCGTAAGTATGAAGTTTCGAATGATCATAATATATAAAGTAGAAAGGAAAGGTAATAGCATGATTTGATTTGTCAAATTACCAGAATATCCGGAAAAGATAGAACTATCAAGAAAATATGTTCTTGATATGTTTAGAGATTTAAGTAGAATGTAAGAGTCATGTAACATGGCAAATGATGATTATAAAGTCTATGAATCATCATCTTCCAATAAAAATTTAACATGACTTACTGTAATATAATCACGTTGGCCTGACGTCATTATATTATACTAACTCATGCTTCAATTCCCAACACTTCTTCAGAATTCATTCATAATATATACTTAGATTTTACAGGTGTTTCCTCTACATTTAATGCTACCATATCTGAATTATTTGTTATTAATCCGAGAAAGTTTCAAAAATTTTTATTTTTAAATGATTAAACACTGATTGTAATCGTCACGGATCTAATGGTTGACGAATAGGCATTTGTTGATTTCAAAAGTAATGAATGATAATTTCGGTGGTTTGATGTGATAATTCATCATAGAATACGAATGAATATAATTCATGAATGTAGTGATCTTTAGGAAGATAACATCTGCTAAAGCTTTACTTGGATTCTGATATGTCAAATCATAATATGTAATTGAATTTGTATGAGAATGGTTGTTCTTTAGTGAACGGATACATATATTCGTGGATGTAAGTAGTATAGTTACTAACTATTGAATCAGAATTGAAGAATGTACAATGTAACATATTAATTTGAGATATAAATATTTCTAGAGATTACCTACCTGTTAAAATATTTTCACAATTAACAGTTTGTACAAAAGAGTTCTAATTACAGTCTTTATGAAAATATACGTATATATAAATATATATATATATTTTTCTTCAGATGTAATCATGGATTTAATGAGTTAATATAATATTAAACTCATTTGATTTACAGTTGAAACGAGAATAAATAATCTTCAAAACCTTAGAGATTTCATAATTGTCGCGAAATATTTTGCTAATGAAGTTATGAATCAATACATTCGTCGTTAGACTTGATTTATTATGAAATGGAGTTTATTGTGTTGAAGCAGTGATTAACAATTGTTAAGTCATTAACGAAGGGTGTACATCATAGCATATTAGTGATATAAATTAACCAAGTAGTACATACTAGTTGAGATTCACACGTAATTGCTTAGTACGACAAGATTTATTATTGTTCCAAATCATATATATATATATATATATATATATATATATATATATATATATATATATATATATATATATAAAGTATACATATATAATTCTTCACGAAGAATGAGTCAATACATCTTAACTCATTATTGCTAATATTCCTTGGTATCTTTGGGGCGTATGATGTTGATATTCGAGGTACCGAGTGTGATGTTGAGGCGTGGGATGCGGATTGTGTTGTTGGTGGTGATGATGGTATTGGTGGTGCTGGTTATGCTGCTGGTGCTTGTAGAATTTGTACCATATTCTCCAGAGCCACCACTCGAGCGCGAAGCTCGTTGACTTCTTCTACTATTCCGGGATGATTGGCGGTTGGAACAAGGGGATGAATAAGATCTAGAATTTTAGATATTATATATTCGTGGCAGGATATCCTGGAAATGAGGATGAAAATGGTGTTCTGAATTGGTTCGTCGGTAAATGCTTCAGTTTCTTCGCCAAGAGGTGAATTTGGTTGGTGGAAGGGATCACCTTCTTCTTACCTCCATTGATTGAGTCAGCTACGAACCCATCCCCAATTCATCCAGAATAGATGATGGCTGATTGGTTCATTTGTTCCGGTTACGCTGCCATTGGAGCTTGAGGAGTTCGAGGAATTCATATTATGTGTTTGGAATAGGGTTTGATATGAAATGGGTATTGAATACTGAATGATATATTCGTCTCCTTGAATATGTATATATAGAAAAAAGATTTTCGTATTTTACAGAGGAGATTTAGGAAAAGTGGTATACAAAGTTTACTGGGATAGATATGATAAGATATGATTTTGTCTGTACATCATCTACGCAATAATCGCAGTATGACGTGTCGAGACTTTAATTATTAAGCAAATGCTTTCCAACAAGGATTGATAGATATACTTTCAATTAAAGACTTTCAATTCGTAGTGGCCTATTCAGGTCTAGGGGCTTGAGCTAAAGGATCCTTTAAATCGGTAATCCAAACCCTTCCATTCTAAAGTTTCGTAGACGCCACCCGTCAAGAAAGTTCAATGATCAAAATAACGAGAAATCAAAGATTTTAAAACATAGAAAGTTGCAATGAGTTAAGACGAGTTATTTTAAATAAACATACTTAACTTTATTATTAAACGAGTAGAGGTAAACCTCTTTATACACTGAAAAAGAAAGTACTTAGGGCAAAAGCCCTTACAAGAAAGGAAATCTTAAAGCCAGAACTAATAACAAAAACAGAAAACATGGATTTCTTAGTAGGAAATAGGAAATAGTTTAAGGCATAGCCGTTACATAGATAGAAAATAGGAAAAAATAAACTAGGAAATATTAAGATTGTAGTCTTCATATTTCTTCTTCTCGTCCTCAACCTCCTTCATAAACTTCTCAAACTTGACATTTTTAGCCTTTTGCTTGTCGTGAAGGTACTTGAGATAAACAATGGACTATTTACCCGACCTAGTACCACCTTCTTCATTAGCCTCCACTTTCATCACTTTCTCCATCACTTTTTCTGTGTTATACTTTACAAGTTCTTCTAGCCTTTCGGTTTGAGTTTCGAAGGATTCTATGATGATTTCTTTCAAGATTTTATTTTCAATTTCTAGGTTATTTAGACGTGCCTCTATCGGAGCGATGTTTTCACAAAATGGTGAGCTAGCCCTTTTTGATGGACCGGCTTCATCAGCAGTAGTGTAGTGACCCGAATTTTTCCATGTTTATATATATTAATTGAGATTGATATTTACATGATTAAATGTTTCCAACATGTTAAGCAATCAAACTTGTTAAGACTTGATTAATTGAAATATGTTTCATATAGACAATTGACCACCCAAGTTGACCGGTGATTCACGAACGTTAAAACTTGTAAAAACTATATGATGACATATATATGGATATATATATAGTTAACATGATACTATGATAAGTAAACATATCATTAAGTATATTAACAATGAACTACATATGTAAAAACAAGACTACTAACTTAATGATTTTTAAACGAGACATATATGTAACGATTATCGTTGTAAAGACATTTAATGTATATATATCATAACCTAAAGGTTTCAAAACAACACTTACATGTAACGACTAACGATGACTTAATATATATTTATACACTTTTGAAAGACTTCAATACACTTATCAAAATACTTCTACTTAACAAAAATGCTTACAATTACATCCTCATTCAGTTTCATCAACAATTCTACTCGTATGCACCCGCATTCATACTCCTACAATACACAGCTTTTAGATGTATGTACTATTGGTATATACACTCCAATGATCAGCTCTTAGCAGCCCATGTGATGAAATGTCCCGTTCTTATTGATTAAAAACGTTCCATATTAATTGATTTCGTTGCGAGGTTTTGACCTCTATATGAGACGTTTTTCAAAGACTGCATTCATTTTTAAACAAACCATAACCTTTATTTCATCAATAAAGGTTTAAAAAGCTTTACGTAGATTATCAAATAATGATAATCTAAAATATCCTGTTTACACACGACCATTACATAATGGTTTACAATACAAATATGTTACAACAAAATAAGTTTCTTGAATGCAGTTTTTACACAATATCATACAAGCATGGACTCCAAATCTTGTCCTTATTTAAGTATGCGACAGCGGAAGCTCTTAATAATCACCTGAGAATAAACATGCTTAAAACGTCAACAAAAATGTTGGTGAGTTATAGGTTTAACCTATATATATCAAATCGTAACAATAGACCACAAGATTTCATATTTCAATACACATCCCATACATAGAGATAAAAATCATTCATATGGTGAACACCTGGTAACCGACAATAACAAGATGCATATATAAGAATATCCCCATCATTCCGGGACACCCTTCGGATATGATATAAATTTCGAAGTACTAAAGCATCCGGTACTTTGGATGGGGTTTGTTAGGCCCAATAGATCTATCTTTAGGATTCGCGTCAATTAGGGTGTCTGTTCCCTAATTCTTAGATTACCAGACTTAATAAAAAGGGGCATATTCGATTTCGATAATTCAACCATAGAATGTAGTTTCACGTACTTGTGTCTATTTTGTAAATCATTTATAAAACCTGCATGTATTCTCATCCCAAAAATATTAGATTTTAAAAGTGGGACTATAACTCACTTTCACAGATTTTTACTTCGTCGGGAAGTAAGACTTGGCCACTGGTTGATTCACGAACCTATAACAATATATACATATATATCAAAGTATGTTCAAAATATATTTACAACACTTTTAATATATTTTGATGTTTTAAGTTTATTAAGTCAGCTGTCCTCGTTAGTAACCTACAACTAGTTGTCCACAGTTAGATGTACAGAAATAAATCGATAAATATTATCTTGAATCAATCCACGACCCAGTGTATACGTATCTCAGTATTGATCACAACTCAAACTATATATATTTTGGAATCAACCTCAACCCTGTATAGCTAACTCCAACATTCACATATAGAGTGTCTATGGTTGTTCCGAAATATATATAGATGTGTCGAAATGATAGGTCGAAACATTGTATACGTGTCTATGGTATCTCAAGATTACATAATATATAATACAAGTTGATTAAGTTATGGTTGGAATAGATTTGTTACCAATTTTCACGTAGCTAAAATGAGAAAAATTATCCAATCTTGTTTTACCCATAACTTCTTCATTTTAAATCCGTTTTGAGTGAATCAAATTGCTATGGTTTCATATTGAACTCTATTTTATGAATCTAAACAGAAAAAGTATAGGTTTATAGTCGGAAAAATAAGTTACAAGTCGTTTTTGTAAAGGTAGTCATTTCAGTCGAAAGAACGACGTCTAGATGACCATTTTAGAAAACATACTTCCACTTTGAGTTTAACCATAATTTTTGGAAATAGTTTCATGTTCATAATAAAAATCATTTTCTCAGAATAACAACTTTTAAATCAAAGTTTATCATAGTTTTTAATTAACTAACCCAAAACAGCCCGCGGTGTTACTACGACGGCGTAAATCCGGTTTTACGGTGTTTTTCGTGTTTCCAGGTTTTAAATCATTAAGTTAGCATATCATATAGATATAGAACATGTGTTTAGTTGATTTTAAAAGTCAAGTTAGAAGGATTAACTTTTGTTTGCGAACAAGTTTAGAATTAACTAAACTATGTTCTAGTGATTACAAGTTTAAACCTTCGAATAAGATAGCTTTATATGTATGAATCGAATGATGTTATGAACATCATTACTACCTTAAGTTACTTGGATAAACCTACTGTAAAAGAGAAAAATGGATCTAGCTTCAACGGATCCTTGGATGGCTCGAAGTTCTTGAAGCAGAATCATGACACGAAAACAAGTTCAAGTAAGATCATCACTTGAAATAAGATTGTTATAGTTATAGAAATTGAACCAAAGTTTGAATATGATTATTACCTTGTATTAGAATGATAACCTACTGTAAGAAACAAAGATTTCTTGAGGTTGGATGATCACCTTACAAGATTGGAAGTGAGCTAGCAAACTTGAAAGTATTCTTGATTTTATGTAACTAGAACTTGTAGAATATATGAAGAACACTTAGAACTTGAAGATAGAACTTGAGAGAGATCAATTAGATGAAGAAAATTGAAGAATGAAAGTGTTTGTAGGTGTTTTTGGTCGTTGGTGTATGGATTAGATATAAAGGATATGTAATTTTGTTTTCATGTAAATAAGTCATGAATGATTACTCATATTTTTGTAATTTTATGAGATATTTCATGCTAGTTGCCAAATGATAGTTCCCACATGTGTTAGGTGACTCACATGAGCTACTAAGAGCTGATCATTGGAGTGTATATACCAATAGTACATACATCTAAAAGTTGTGTATTGTACGAGTACGAATACGGGTGCATACGAGTAGAATTGTTGATGAAATTGAACGAGGATGTAATTGTAAGCATTTTTGTTTAGTAGAAGTATTTTGATAAGTGTATTGAAGTCTTTCAAAAGTGTATAAATACATATTAAAAAACTACATGTATATACATTTTAACTGAGTCGTTAAGTCATCGTTAGTCGTTACATGTAAGTGTTGTTTTGAAACCTTTAGGTTAACGATCTTGTTAAATGTTGTTAACCCAATGTTTATAATATCAAATGAGATTTTAAATTATTATATTATCATGATATTATCATGTATGAATATCTCTTAATATGATATATATACATTAAATGTCTTTACAACGATAATCGTTACATATATGTCTCGTTTAAAAATCATTAAGTTAGTAGTCTTGTTTTTACATATGTAGTTCATTGTTAATATACTTAATGATATATTTACTTATCATAGTATCATGTTAACTATATATATATATATATCCATATATATGTCATCATATAGTTTTTTTACAAGTTTTAACGTTCGTGAATCACCGGTCAACTTGGGTGGTCAATTGTCTATATGAAACCTATTTCAATTAATCAAGTCTTAACAAGTTTGATTGCTTAACATGTTGGAAACATTTAATCATGTAAACATCAATCTCAATTAATGTATATAAACATGGAAAAGTTCGGGTCACTACATGTGAGTCACCTAACACATGTGGGAACCATCATTTGGCAACTAGCATGAAATATCTCATAAAATTACAAAAATATGAGTAATCATTCATGACTTATTTACATGAAAACAAAATTACATATCCTTTATATCTAATCCATACACCAACAACCAAAAACACCTACAAACACTTTCATTCTTCAATTTTCTTCATCTAATTGATCTCTCTCAAGTTCTATCTTCAAGTTCTAAGTGTTCTTCATATATTCTACAAGTTCTAGTTACATAAAATCAAGAATACTTTCAAGTTTGCTAGCTCACTTCCAATCTTGTAAGGTGATCATCCAACCTCAAGAAATCTTTGTTTCTTACAGTAGTTTATCATTCTAATACAAGGTAATAATCATATTCAAACTTTGGTTCAATTTCTATAACTATAACAATCTTATTTCAAGTGATGATCTTACTTGAACTTGTTTTCGTGTCATGATTCTGCTTCAATAACTTCGAGCCATCCAAGGATCCGTTGAAGCTAGATCCATTTTTCTCTTTTCCAGTAGGTTTATCCAAGGAACTTAAGGTAGTAATGATGTTCATAACATCATTCGATTCATACATATAAAGCTATCTTATTCGAAGGTTTAAACTTGTAATCACTAGAACATAGTTTAGTTAATTCTAAACTTATTCGCAAACAAAAGTTAATCCTTCTAACTTGACTTTTAAAATCAACTAAACACATGTTCTATATCTATATGATATGCTAACTTAATGATTTAAAACCTGGAAACACGAAAAACACCGTAAAACCGGATTTACGCCATCGTAGTAACACCGCGGGCTGTTTTGGGTTAGTTAATTAAAAACTATGATAAACTTTGATTTAAAAGTTGTTATTCTGAGCAAATGATTTTTATTATGAACATGAAATTATATCCAAAAATTATGGTTAAACTCAAAGTGGAAGTATGTTTTCTAAAATGGTCATCTAGACGTCGTTCTTTCGACTGAAATGACTACCTTTACAAAAACGACTTGTAACTTATTTTTATGACAATAAACCTATACTTTTTCTGTTTAGATTCATAAAATAGAGTTTAATATGAAACCATAGCAATTTGATTCACTCAAAACGGATTTAAAATGAAGAAGTTATGGGTAAAACAAGATTGGATAATTTTTCTCATTTTAGCTACGTGAAAATTGGTAACAAATCTATTCCAACCATAACTTAATCAACTTGTATTGTATATTATGTAATCTTGAGATACCATAGACACGTATACAATGTTTCGACCTATCATGTCGACACATCTATATATATTTCGGAACAACCATAGACACTCTATATGTGAATGTTGGAGTTAGCTATACAGGGTTGAGGTTGATTCCAAAATATATATAGTTTGAGTTGTGATCAATACTGAGATACGTATACACTGGGTCGTGGATTGATTCAAGATAATATTTATCGATTTATTTCTGTACATCTAACTGTGGACAACTAGTTGTAGGTTACTAACGAGGACAGCTGACTTAATAAACTTAAAACATCAAAATATATTAAAAGTGTTGTAAATATATTTTGAACATACTTTGATATATATGTATATATTGTTATAGGTTCGTGAATCAACCAGTGGCCAAGTCTTACTTCCCGACGAAGTCAAAATCTGTGAAAGTGAGTTATAGTCCCACTTTTAAAATCTAATATTTTTGGGATGAGAATACATGCAGGTTTTATAAATGATTTACAAAATAGACACAAGTATGTGAAACTACATTCTATGGTTGAATTATCGAAATCGAATATGCCCCTTTTTATTAAGTCTGGTAATCTAAGAATTAGGGAACAGACACCCTAATTGACGCGAACTCTAAAGATAGATCTATTGGGCCTAACAATCCCCATCCAAAGTACCGGATGCTTTAGTACTTCGAAATTTATATCATATCCGAAGGGTGTCCCGGAATGATGGGGATATTCTTATATATGCATCTTGTTAATGTCGGTTACCAGGTGTTCACCATATGAATGATTTTTATCTCTATGTATGGGATGTGTATTGAAATATGAAATCTTGTGGTCTATTATTAGGATTTGATATATATAGCTTAAACCTATAACTCACCAACATTTTTGTTGACGTTTTAAGCATGTTTATTCTCAGGTGATTATTAAGAGCTTCCGCTGTCGCATACTTAAATAAGGACGAGATTTGGAGTCCATGCTTGTATGATATTGTGTAAAAACTGCATTCAAGAAACTTATTTTGTTGTAACATATTTGTATTGTAAACCATTATGTAATGGTCGTGTGTAAACAAGATAATTTAGATTATCATTATTTGATAATCTACGTAAAGCTTTTTAAACCTTTATTGATGAAATAAAGGTTATGGTTTGTTTTAAAATGAATGCAGTCTTTGAAAAACGTCTCATATAGAGGTCAAAAACGAAATCAATTAATATGGAACGTTTTTAATCAATAAGAACGGGACATTTCAGTTGGTATCCGAGCGTTGGTCTTACAGAACCAGAATTTTGCATTAGTGTGTCTTATCGAGTTTGTTAGGATGCATTAGTGAGTCTGGACTTCGACCGTGTTTACTTGAAAAATGATTGCTTAACAAATTTTGTTAGAAACTATATATTTTTAATATGTAAATATTATGTGATATATTAATCTCTTAACGCGTTTGATATTATGTGATAGATGTCTACCTCTAGAACAAGTCCCATTGACTCACCTAATAATAATGAAGAGTCAAATGTAAATTGGAATGATTCGTGGACTGATTCACAAGTTCCCGAAGAGGAACCGGAAGAAGAGTCGGAACTGGAAGAAGAATTGGAACCGAAAGAAGAATCGGAACCGGAAGAAGAATCGAAACCGGATGAAGAAATAGAACCGGTGGAGGAAATAATAAAATAGTTAAGTAAAAAAAAATCCTCAACCAACCGACCAAGGTTAATTATGGTCAATGGTGTTTCCGCCAAGGAAGCAAAATATTGGGAGGATTACCAATTCTCCGATGAATCGGATTTCGACGAGAATTCTGATGATGTTATAGAAATTACCCCAACTGAATTTAAAAAGGCAAAAGAAAATAATATGGGAAAGGGCATAAAAATAGAGAAATCTAATTCCAACCCTGATGAACTTTATATGTATCGTCAACCCCCGAAGTCCTTAAGTTGTAACAATGACCCGGGAACCTCTAAACCACCAGGTTTTTCTAAACCAATGTGGAAAACGACGGCTCGTATTAGGGGAACATCATATATCCCTAGAAACTTGGCAAAACGAACCAAAATCGAAGAAGAAGAAACAAGTGAGTCGGAATAAGATAGTTGTATTCGTGTGGTGTAATATATGTAATATAGTGTGCTTATGCTTTATGATATATGCAAAAATTGCTTGTATTAATAAGTATTTTTTTTTATGAATCTAACTCTTGTCTATTTTACAGTATAAAAACACAAAATGGATAGACAATCCAATATTTTAAGAGACCTACCCGGAGACATGATTGATGAAATCTTGTCTAGAGTCGGTCAGAATTCTTCGGCACAACTATTTAAGGCGAGATCAGTTTGTAAGACATTCGAAGAACGTTCCAAAAATGCCTTGGTTTATAAAAGGCTTTCGTTCGAAAGATGGGGGATATCACATTGGGAAATCCATAAGTTACGATGTGTTTACTTTGACGCATATATTGCGGGGAACCCAAATGCTATTTTACGCAATGGGTTAAGAAATTATTTTGACTCAATATATCCGAATATTGGACTTCGTTATTTAGAAAAAGCGGCTAACATGCAACATAAAGAAGCATGTTATGCTTACGGATTAGTAATGTTCGCTTCTCACCAAAGTGAGAACAAGAACATCGGGCTACAACTATTAAACAAAACGTTCCCACAAGTGACGGAGTCGGTAATTGGGGTAAGAAATGAGGTTTTTAGATTGTTACGGGACTGTTGGACATTACGTAACCCTCGTCCCTTTGACGACGTTACAACACGCTGTCTTATCAACGGCCATAACGGTTATGTTCCACAAGACCAAGGATGGGAAATAATCCTAGTAAAACCAGAATGCATGACTTATTTCTGGACGTATGAATTACGTGTCTTTATTGCCTTTGCTGAACGACTTGTGTACTAGCTAGAATTATCTTCACAACCATCTTGTATCAAATTTATTGTGTGCTATATTTCATGCTATATTTAAAATAAGCGGTATTGTAAGTTTGTAAAATATTGTGTAAAAGTTTGAACGCGAAATATTATTATAATCAGTTTTTCATATAGAATTGTAGTAGTATATTGTATATTAGCTACTAAGTATGAACTTAACGGGTAGGTACTACCCGAATTTAAACTTATAAAACGCTAATATGAAGAAAAAGCTTTTATAAATGAGTTCATATTATGCTACGAAATACTATTAACTACTCTTAATATTCTGTATGATTAACATGTTCCATTTGACTATTTTGAAGGAAATGGCACCGACTACTCGACACACCGTGAATATGAATGAAGAGGAATTCCGTACTTTTCTAGCTTCAAACATAGCCGCAGTACAGGCTGCGCTACATACCAACAATAACCTTGGATCTAGCAGTACAGGAAATCGTGTAAGATGCACCTACAAAGAATTCACTGCCTGCAAACCTTTGGAATTTGATGGAACCGAAGGACCGATCGGATTGAAACGGTGGACCGAGAAGGTCGAATCGGTGTTTTCCATAAGTAAGTGTACTAAAGAGGACAAAGTGAAGTACGCTATGCATACCTTCACAGGTTCTGCGTTAACATGGTGGAATACCTATCTAGAGCAAGTGGGACAAGACGATGCGTACGCACTACCATGGTCAGCATTCAAGCACTTGATGAACGAGAAGTACCGTCCCAGAACCGAGGTCAATAAGCTCAAGACAGAACTTAGAGGGTTACGAACCCAAGGATTAGATATTACCACGTACGAAAGACGATTCACATAATTGTGCCTATTGTGTTCGGGAGCATTCGAAGATGAGGAAGAGAAGATCGACGCGTTTGTGAAAGGATTACCGGAAAGAATCCAAGAAGATATAAGTTCACACGAGCCCGCCTCCATACAACAGGCATGTAGAATGGCTCACAAACTAGTGAACCAGATTAAAGAAAGAATTAAAGAACAGACTGCTGAAGAGGCCAATGTGAAGCAAGTCAAAAGAAAGTGGGAGGAAAACAGTGATAAGAATCACCAATACAATAACAACAGCAATTACAACAATAATCGCAACAATTATCCCAACAATCGCAACATCAATCGCAACTACAACAAACGGCCCAACAACAACAACAACAACAACAACAGCAACTACAACAATCATCCCAACAACAATAATAACCGCAATAACAACAACAATCAGAAGCAGCTATGCCAAAGGTGTGAAAAGTATCACTCGGGGTTCTGCACCAAATTTTGCAACAAGTGTAAAAGAAATAGTCATAGCGCGGCGAAGTGTGAGGTCTACGGACCAGGGGTTAATAGAACGAAAGGAACAAATGGTATCGGAACGAGTAATGGCGGAGCAAGTAGTGTCGGAGCAAGTTATGCCAATGTAGTTTGTTATAAATGTGGAAAACCGGGCTACATTATTAGAAATTGCCCGAACCAGGAGAACACGAATGGATAAGGCCGCGGAAGAGTTTTCAATATTAATGCGGCAGAGGCACAGGAAGACCCGGAGCTTGTTACGGGTACGTTTCTTATTGACAATAAATATGCTTACGTTTTATTTGATTCGGGTGTGGATAGAAGCTATATGAGTAGAGATTTTTGTGCTAAATTAAGTTGTCCATTGATGCCTTTGGATAGTAAATTTTTACTCGAATTAGCAAATGGTAAATTAATTTCAGCAGATAATATATGTCGGAATCGAGAAATTAAACTGGTTAGCGAAACATTTAAGATTGATTTGATACCAGTAGAGTTAGGGAGTTTTGATGTGATAATCGATATGGACTGGTTGAATGAAGTGAAAGTAGAGATCATTTGTTACAAAAAATGCAATTCGCATTATACGAGAAAAAGGAAAACCCTTAATGGTGTACGGAGAAAAGGGCAACACGAAGCTACATCTTATTAGTAATTTGAAGGCACAAAAACTAATAAGAAAAGGTTGCTATGCTGTTCTAGCACACGTCGAGAAAGTACAAACTGAAGAAAAGAGCATCAATGATGTTCCCATTGCAAAAGAATTTCCCGATGTATTTCCGAAAGAATTACCGGGATTACCCCCACATCGATCCGTTGAATTTCAAATAGATCTTTAACCAGGAGCTGCACCAATAGCTCGTGCTCCTTACAGACTCGCACCCAGCGAGATGAAAAAACTGCAAAGCCAATTACAAGAACTTTTAGAGCGTGGTTTCATTCGACCAAGCACATCACCGTGGGGAGCTCCTGTTTTGTTTGTCAAGAAGAAAGATGGTACATTCAGGTTGTGTATCGACTACCGAGAGTTGAACAAACTTACCATCAAGAACCGCTACCCACTACCGAGAATCGACGACTTATTTGATCAACTACAAGGCTCGTCTGTTTATTCAAAGATTGACTTACGTTCCGGATATCATCAAATGCGGGTGAAAGAAGATGATATTCCAAAGACTGCTTTCAGAACACGTTACGGTCATTACGAGTTTATGGTCATGCCGTTTGGTTTAACTAATGCACCAGCTGTGTTTATGGGCCTTATAAACCGAGTGTGTGGACCATACCTTGACAAGTTTGTCATTGTTTTCATTGATGACATACTTATTTACTCAAAGAATGACCAAGAACACGGTGAACATTTGAGAAAGGTGTTAGAAGTATTGAGGAAGGAAGAATTGTATGCTAAGTTTTCAAAGTGTGCATTTTGGCTGGAAGAAGTTCAATTCCTCGGTCACATAGTGAACAAAGAAGGTATTAAGGTGGATCCGGCAAAGATAGAAACTGTTGAAAAGTGGAAAACCCCGAAAACTCCGAAACACGTACGCCAGTTTTTAGGACTAGCTGGTTACTACAGAAGGTTCATCCAAGACTTTTCCAGAATAGCAAAACCCTTGACTGCATTAACGCATAAAGGGAAGAAATTTGAATGGAATGATGAACAAGAGAAAGCGTTTCAGTTATTGAAGAAAAAGCTAACTACGGCACCTATATTGTCATTGCCTGAAGGGAATGATGATTTTGTGATTTATTGTGACGCATCAAAGCAAGGTCTCGGTTGTGTATTAATGCAACGAACGAAGGTGATTGCTTGTGCGTCTAGACAATTGAAGATTCACGAACAAAATTATACGACGCATGATTTGGAATTAGGCGCGGTTGTTTTTGCATTAAAGACTTGGAGGCACTACTTATATGGGGTCAAAAGTATTATATATACCGACCACAAAAGTCTTCAACACATATTTAATCAGAAACAACTGAATGTGAGGCAGCGTAGGTGGATTGAATTATTGAATGATTACGACTTTGAGATTCGTTACCACCCGGGGAAGGCAAATGTGGTAGCCGATGCCTTGAGCAAGAAGGACAGGAACCCATTCGAGTAAAATCTATGAATATAATGATTCATAATAACCTTACTACTCAAATAAAGGAGGCGCAACAAGGACTTTTAAAAGAGGGAAATTTAAAGGATGAAATACCCAAAGGATCGGAGAAGCATCTTAATATTCGGGAAGACGGAACCCGGTATAGGGCTGAAAGGATTTGGGTACCAAAATTTGGAGATATGAGAGAAATGGTACTTAGAGAAGCTCATAAAACTAGATACTCAATACATCCTAGAAAGGGGAAGATGTACAAGGATCTCAAGAAACATTTTTGGTGGCCGGGTATGAAAGCCGATGTTGCTAAATACGTAGGAGAATGTTTGACGTGTTCTAAGGTCAAAGCTGAGCATCAGAAACCATCAGGTCTACTTCAACAACCCGAAATCCCGGAATGGAAATGGGAAAACATTACCATGGATTTCATCACTAAATTGCCAAGGACTGCAAGTGGTTTTGATACTATTTGGGTAATAGTTGATCGTCTCACCAAATCAGCACACTTCCTGCCAATAAGAGAAGATGACAAGATGGAGAAGTTAGCACGACTGTATTTGAAGGAAGTCGTCTCCAGACATGGAATACCAATCTCTATTATCTCTGATAGGGATGGCAGATTTATTTCAAGATTCTGGCAGACATTACAGCAAGCATTAGGAACTCGTCTAGACATGAGTACTGCCTATCATCCACAAACTGATGGGCAGAGTGAAAGGACGATACAAACGCTTGAAGACATGCTACGAGCATGTGTTATTGATTTCGAAAACAGTTGGGATCGACATCTACCGTTAGCAGAATTTTCCTACAACAACAGCTACCATTCAAGCATTGAGATGGCGCCGTTTGAAGCACTTTATGGTAGAAAGTGCAGGTCTCCGATTTTTTGGAGTGAAGTGGGGGATAGACAGATTATGGGTCCGAAGATTATACAAGAAACTACCGAGAAGATCATCTAAATTCAACAACGGTTGAAAACTGCCCAAAGTCGACAAAAGAGCTACGCTGACATTAAAAGAAAAGATATAGAATTTGAAATTGGAGAGATGTTCATGCTTAAAGTTGCACCTTGGAAAGGCGTTGTTCGATTTGGTAAACGAGGGAAATTAAATCCAAGGTATATTGGACCATTCATAAATTATTGATCGTGTCGGACCAGTAGCTTACCGACTTGAGTTACCTCAACAACTCGCGGCTGTACATAACACTTTCCACGTCTCGAATTTGAAGAAATGTTTTGCTAAAGAAGATCTCACTATTCCGTTAGATGAAATCCAAATCAACGAAAAACTTCAATTCATCGAAGAACCCGTCGAAATAATGGATCGTGAGGTTAAAAGACTTAAGCAAAACAAGATACCAATTGTTAAGGTTCGATGGAATGCTCGTAGAGGACCCGAGTTCACCTGGGAGTGTGAAGATCAGATAAAAAAGAAATACCCGCATCTATTTCCAGAAGATTCGTCAACACCTTCAACAGCTTAAAATTTCGGGACGAAATTTATTTAACGGGTAGGTACTGTAGTGACCCGAATTTTTCCATGTTTATATATATTAATTGAGATTGATATTTACATGATTAAATGTTTCCAACATGTTAAGCAATCAAACTTGTTAAGACTTGATTAATTGAAATATGTTTCATATAGACAATTGACCACCCAAGTTGACCGGTGATTCACGAACGTTAAAACTTGTAAAAACTATATGATGACATATATATGGATATATATATATATATTCAACATGATACTATGATAAGTAAACATATCATTAAGTATATTAACAATGAACTACATATGTAAAAACAAGACTAATAACTTAATGATTTTTAAACGAGACATATATGTAACGATTATCGTTGTAAAGACATTTAATGTATATATATCATATTAAGAGATATTCATACATGATAATATTATGATAATATAATAATTTAAAATCTCATTTGATATTATAAACATTGGGTTAACAACATTTAACAAGATCGTTAACCTAAAGGTTTCAAAACAACACTTACATGTAACGACTAACGATGACTTAATGACTTAGTTAAAATGTATATACATGTAGTGTTTTAATATGTAGGTATACACTTTTGAAAGACTTCAATAAACTTATCAAAATACTTCTACTTAACAAAAATGCTTACAATTACATCCTCGTTCAGTTTCATCAACAATTCTACTCGTATGCACCTGTATTCGTACTCGTACAATACACAGCTTTTAGATGTATGTACTATTGGTATATACACTCCAATGATCAGCTCTTAGTAGCCCATGTGAGTCACCTAATACATGTGGGAACCATCATTTGGCAACTAGCATGAAATATCTCATAAAATTATAAAAATATGAGTAATCATTCATGACTTATTTACATGAAAACAAAATTACATATCCTTTCTATCTAATCCATACACCAATGACCAAAAACACCTACAAACACTTTAATTCTTCAATTTTCTTCATCTAATTGATCTCTCTCAAGTTCTATCTTCAAGTTCTAAGTGTTCTTCATATATTCTACAAGTTCTAGTTACATAAAATCAAGAATACTTTCAAGTTTGCTAGCTCACTTCCAATCTTGTAAGGTGATCATCCAACCTCAAGAAATCTTTGTTTCTTACAGTAGGTTATCATTCTAATATAAGGTAATAATCATATTCAAACTTTGGTTCAATTTCTATAACTATAACAATCTTATTTCAAGTGATGATCTTACTTGAACTTGTTTTCGTGTCATGATTCTGCTTCAAGAACTTCGAGCCATCCAAGGATCCGTTGAAGCTAGATCCATTTTTCTCTTTTCTAGTAGGTTTATCCAAGGAACTTAAGGTAGTAATTATGTTCATAACATCATTCGATTCATACATATAAAGCTATCTTATTCGAAGGTTTAACTTGTAATCACTAGAACATAGTTTAGTTAATTCTAAACTTGTTCACAAACAAAAGTTAATCCTTCTAACTTGACTTTTAAAATTGACTAAACACATGTTCTATATCTATATGATATGCTAACTTAATGATTTAAAACCTGGAAACACGAAAAACACAGTAAAATCGGATTTACGCCGTCGTAGTAACACCGCGGGCTGTTTTGGGTTAGTTAATTAAAAACTATGATAAACTTTGATTTAAAAGTTTTTATTCTGAGAAAATGATTTTTATTATGAACATGAAACTATATCCAAAAATTATGGTTAAACTCAAAGTGGAAGTATGTTTTCTAAAATGGTCATCTAGACGTCGTTCTTTCGACTGAAATGACTACCTTTACAAAAACGACTTGTAACTTATTTTTCTGACTATAAACCTATAATTGTTTTATTTAGATTCATAAAATAGAGTTCAATATGAAACCATAGCAATTTGATTCACTCAAAACGGATTTAAAATGAAGAAGTTATGGGTAAAACAAGATTGAACAATTTTTCTCATTTTAGCTACGTAAAAATTGGTAACAAATCTATTCCAACCATAACTTAATCAACTTGTATTGTATATTATGTAATCTTGAGATACCATAGACACGTATACAATGTTTCGACCTATCATGTCGACACATCTATATATATTTCGGAACAACCATAGACACTCTATATGTGAATGTTGGAGTTAGCTATACAGGGTTGAGGTTGATTCCAAAATATATATAGTTTGAGTTGTGATCATTACTGAGATACGTATACACTGGGTCGTGGATTGATTCAAGATAATATTTATCGATTTATTTCTGTACATCTAACTGTGGACAACTAGTTGTAGGTTACTAACGAGGACAGCTGACTTAATAAACTTAAAACATAAAAATATATTAAAAGTGTGGTAAATATATTTTGAACATACTTTGATATATATGTATATATTGTTATAGGTTCGTGAATCAACCAGTGGTCAAGTCTTACTTCCTGACGAAGTAAAAATCTGTGAAAGTGAGTTATAGTCCCACTTTTAAAATCTAATATTTTTGGGATGAGCATACATGCAGGTTTTATAAATGATTTACAAAATAGACACAAGTACGTGAAACTACATTCTATGGTTGAATTATCGAAATCGAATATGCCCCTTTTTATTAAGTCTGGTAATCTAAGAATTAGGGAACAGACACCCTAATTGACATATGAAATCTTGTGGTCTATTATTAGGATTTGATATATATAGGTTAAACCTATAACTCACCAACATTTGTGTTGACGTTTTAAGCATGTTTATTCTCAGGTGATTATTAAGAGCTTCCGCTGTCGCATACTTAAATAAGGACGAGATTTGGAGTCCATGCTTGTATGATATTGTGTAAAAACTGCATTCAAGAAACTTATTTTGTTGTAACATATTTGTATTGTAAACCATTATGTAATGGTGGTGTGTAAACAGGATATTTTAGATTATCATTATTTGATAATCTACGTAAAGCTTTTTAAACCTTTATTGATGAAATAAAGGTTATGGTTTGTTTTAAAATGAATGCAGTCTTTGAAAAACGTCTCATATAGAGGTCAAAACCTCGCAACGAAATCAATTAATATGGAACGTTTTGAATCAATAAGAACGGGACATTTCAAGTAGCGGTTTCAGTTTACTTTCTCTTCAGAGATAAGTTTTTAGATGATTCCTCAATAGGCTCTTCTTTGGGCTCATAGCCTGAGAAGTCACCATTGTAGTTAGGAAGGCTTTGAATAGCATCCCATTCAGAAGAACTCGTTGGTTTATATACCGGTGAGTGATTAGAGCCAGAGTCAGCGAAATCAGCAGGTGTCGCATTTGAATGCGGTGGCGTAATTGGAGAGTACTTAGGTGAGTGGACAGAGTTCTCAGATTGGCTTGTCATTCTAAGGAAGATTTAAAGAATTTAATAAGTAAAGTTTCCAAGGTATAGTGTAGCATATAACAATTAAAGGCAATAATTATCGGCACTATAGTCAAGGAAAGTTGTAGTCCTACATTACTAAGGTACCTAATTGTATAAGGCACACATAAAATGCAATCCTAGTTCTTTATAACAATATTGCTCTGATACCAATCTGTCACACCCCCAAATAGGGCCTGGGGTATTTGTGACTAATTATATCATATCACATTTGTATAAACGAGAATGACTCTATATGAGACGTTTTATTGAGTTTTGCAGCGGAAGATAAATAGATTACATTGTATTTAGAGCATTAAATTTCTTTAATTGATATTATACGTAATGAAGACTCCAAGCATAGCAAGCAATCATCATCAAAGCAGCAGATATACAGCGGAAGCAATATTTAAGTACCTGAGAATAAATATGCTTAAAAAGTCAATACAAGGTTGAGTGAGTTCATAGATTTATCTTAAATCAATAGTTCAATATAGCATTTGACCACAATATTTCAGTTTAAAGTTGATTGATACCAAATATATCAATCGAAAGAGTTGCTGTCTGTAATATCGCAACTAAACAAAGTTACCCCGCGACACTTGTTATTCGTGTGGTTGAATCATTATTATGTATCCAAAGACCAACGGTCAAATGGACAGAGACGTCACTCTCAGTAGCGCTACTCACAATAACTAAGCTTGCATCTTATACCTCAGCAATTAACGATATTACGGTGGGGATTTAGCATCACAAAGCACGTATATAGCATAAAAGTTTGAGTACTTGTGTCTAAACGTAAAACAGTTATAAAAGTCGCGCATGTATTCTCAGTCTAAAAATATAGATAAAAAGGGAGCAAATGAACTCATAATACGATATTTCGTAGTTCTTAGTAATTATGTGTATGATGGTACTGAACAAGTGCGGAGTTGTCCTTGGATTCACGAACCTATATCAAGTATATATATTAACACATATACTTGTAATCGAATAAGTTTATATATATTATTTCACTTGTTATGTATTTCTGTATACATACTTTTGTATATTCTATTTATAAGTATTTATTTGATCAATTAATATTAATAATGTTAATGAATAAAGAGTCGTATTATTTTGTAATAATAATAATACTAGTAGTAAAAATGATAATAATCATAATAAGGTTTTAAAATAATAATAATAATAATAATATAGTTTTGATGAGAGCAAAAATGTTAATTTTTGTAAAAATGATAATAATAATAATAAAATAATAATAATTCTAATAATACTAGTAATAATAATTTTTGTAGTAACAATAATAATAGTAATTATAATTATAATTTTTATTATGTTAATAATAATACATGGTAACTTTTATTAGTGATATTAATAATTATAATAGTTATAACACTAATAATAATAATAATAATTAAAAATCATAATAATAACAATGATAATAGTATAATTTATAAATTATATTAAAGATAGTAATAATAGTTATGTTATTAGTATTAGTAATGATAATAAGTAATTTAACAATAATTATAATAATAATAATAATAATAATAATAATAATAATAATAATAATAATAATAATAATAATAATAATAATAATAATAATAATAATAATAATAATAATAATAATAATAATAATAATAATAATAATAATAATAATAATAATAATAGAAATAAAAATAAAAAGTGTATACTCCTTAAAGAAAGTTTTCCTAAAAAGAATTGCCACAAACCAGGCTCGAACCCGCGACCTCACGCTCACCAGTAACACCCTTAACCATTACTCTGTATTAGTTTTTCTGATTTGTTCTCCAAACTCAATTTATTTAAACCAAAAATTTCTGTTTTCTATTCTTCTGCTTCTTCTCAAAACAAAAAAAATTGACTTTAATCAATCCATTAATCAAAAATCAATACATAATCGGTTTAAAATGATACAGAAATAATTAGTGGGTTTTTAAATTAATTAAAACAACAAAACTAAAAAAAAATGGTATAGCAGCACCTGCTGCTTTCGTGTTTTAAAGAAAAAAAATTGGTGATTTTGATTTTGAGGACGTTATAGACTATGATCACAACATGAAATATGTTCTAAATACTTCGTATGAACTTTCTAAATCCTCAATTTTAACAGAAACAACAACAAGAACTCGAATTTCATGAAGAACAATTTGTTGACTTTTAAATTCGAAAACTTTGACTCAAGAATTCTAATTCGATATAAAGAATTGGGTTTTGAAAATATGTACATAGTTTGAGTATGAGATTCCTAATAAGACTGCACTTACAGATTTTTATTTGATGACCGAATTCGAATTATGGCAACAAAAAAAATAGAAAACAGAGGTATCGATGGATATAATATATATTTCTGTTTTGATCTCCTTTGCAGCAATCTACTACCATATATATAAATGATAATGATAATGCTATTCAACTGGATCATGACTGGAACTCCATATTACAGAATTTGATTGATTTTTATAATGAATTTGTGTGTGTCGACATATATCACTTTAACAGAAAAAGATTAGGAGTATATAAAGAAAACGTTATGCTGGATCACGATTAATAAATAAATAAAACAGATACCTAAAATACCTAATTTTTATCTGCACATTTTATTTTTTTTTTATTTTTTTATTTAATATTAATAATTAAAAATACTAGTAATGGTAATACTAATAATTTAAATCATATAATAAATGATAATAATAATAATTTTGATAATAATATTAAATGATAATACTAATAATGATAATGATAATAATTAATGATTGTAGATGATATAAAATAATTAATGATAATATTGTTTAAAACAATATTAATAATAATACTAATACGTAATTATTTACAATTAACTGTTCGTGAGTTGTCGGAAATAGTTGAAGTTATATGAAATTGTGTTTAAGTTTTGTCGGGAATTTCCGGGTTGTCATATCTGGTCCCATTGCGAGGTACTGACCTCTATGTGATACGTTTTACAAATATTGCATTCTTTTAAAAGACAAACCCATTTTAAAATATAACCTTTCGATTCAAATGATATATAAATCCCATAATATGAATGAGTAATATGCCATTTACTTAATAACAGTCTTTTTGTACTTGACGAATTGAATGCAACGACTTTTTGAAATATGCCATGAATGACTCCAAGTAATATCTTTAAATGAGCAAATGCACAGCGGAAGATTTTTTTAATACCTGAGAATAAACATGTTTAAAAGTGAAAGGACCCGTTCATATACATTATAAACGATTCACAATAGTTGATTACATCGCGAGGTATTTGACCTCTATATGATACATTTTACAAACATTGCATTCGTTTTTAAAAGACAAACTTTATTCACATCTAAAGTTGACGGCATGCATACCATTTCATAATACATCCAACTATAATTGACTTAATAATAATCTTGATGAACTCAATGACTTGAATGCAACGTCTTTCGAAATATGCCATGAATGACTCCAAGTAATATCCTTAAAATGAGCTAATGCACAACGAAAGATTTCTTTCAAACCTGATAAAAAACATGCTTTCAAGTGTCAACCAAAAGGTTGGTGAGTTCATTAGTTTATCATAATCATTCATATCCATTATTTTAATAAACTACAAGATTTTTATTAAACATAATTCCAATAGCAGAATCCTCTCGTCTGCATAAAGGTAAAATCATTTCCAATAATATAATAGACCACAAGATTTTTATTTTTCATAAACATAATCCTCAAGCAGAATCCTCTCATCTGCATTACGGTAAAATCATTCATATGGTGAACACCTGGTAACCGACATTAACAAGATGCATATAGAATATCCCCAATACAGAATCCTCTCGTCTGTATAACAGAATCCTCTCGTCTGTATAAAAATCGAAGTACTAAAGCATCCGTAACCCGATGGGGTTTTTTAGGCCCATAAATCTATCTTTAGGATTCGCGTCAATTAGGGGTACTGTTCCCTAATTCTTAGGCTACCAAGCTAAAAGGGGTGATATTTGAAAGGACCCGTCCTAATCCACCTGGACGAAGTCATCAACATTTGGTCCCATTGCGATGATCGGCTCCAAGTAATGTCCTTATATTGAGCAAATGCATAGCGGAAGGCTTAATTCGTACCTGAGAATAAACATGCTTTAAAGTGTCAACCAAAAGGTTGGTGAGTTCATAGGTTTATCATAACAATCATTTCAATATGTTAATAGACCACAAGATTTCATAATCATAAACATAATACACTCGCAAGTGTATGTAAAGCATTCTAAGTGGTTGAGCACTTGGTAACCATACTTAACATTTAATCAACGTCGCATATTCCCTTTATTATGAAATCTCACTACACCGTACCAAGTGTAGTCACCAAAACGAAGTATTGTGCAACCGTTGAATACTGGTCGTCCAGTCCGGTTGGGGTTGTCAGGCCCGATAGATCTATCAACAGGATTCGCGTTTACAATACCCATGTAAATAGTAGTTACCAAGCTACAGGGAAATATGCCAGTGGTACAACTCAACGTAGAATATATTTTTAAGTACTTGTGTCTATTTTTTAAACATTTATAAAAGCAGCGCATGTATTCTCAGCCCAAAAATATATATTGCAAAAGCAATTAAAAAGGGAGCAAATGAAACTCACTTTTGCCTTGAAGGTATTTAATTCGACTTGATCTCCGATAGATATCACGAACCTAACCATATATATAATATATCAACATATTTTCTTTTTAAGTAATCGTTACATATATATATATATATATATATATATATATATATATATATATATATATATATATATATACTTTTATTACTTTTTATATTTTCTTAGTCCGTAGTTAGCAGTCCGATGTTAGTGGTCCACAATTAGTTGCTTAAATAAAATAAATAAAGACCCCATCGTATTCGTATTGATCAGAATTAATCTCGACCCATGGTACCATGTTTTCAAATGACGTGTTGCGTACATAAAGTACCGTGTTGTCAAATGACGTGTTGCGTACAATCATGAGGTCTTATGATTAATCTTCTCGTGTTGTTTACGGGTGGTCCTGAAATATATAAAATCAAATCATATGTAATTATATATAAAATATCATATTAATTAGAAAAGATATGATTAATTTACTTTTTCTCCAAATATTTTCGTAGCTAAACTAGCTTCGGATACCCAATCTTGTTTTAGTCGTAGTTTCTTCATTACAACTCCGTTTTTGTTCGTTCAACTTGCCACTTCCTTGGATCGAGTCAAATTTTAAGAATATGAACTGAAAATACCTTAGTTTGTATTTGAAATCATAGGTTATAGGTCAAACTTTGGTGAAACTTATGAAAGTGATCATTTTCCATCATAAAAACAACATTTAATGATCATTTTTCTAAAAATACTTACACTTTGAGTTAAACCATGAAATTTTTATGTCTTAACATATTCATAAGAAATATCATTTTTCCATAACATGAACTTCCAATTCAAAGTTCTAGATGGTTTTTAATTATCCAACCCAAAACAGCCCCCGGTTGCACTCCGACGACATAGATTCAGTTTTTAAGATGTTCTTTGTAAAACCAAGTTATATCTTATTAGGTTAGCATATCATTATGATATATTACAGGTCTTGAAGTGTTTTAAAAGTCAAGTTAGAAGGATCTATTTAGTTTTCGAACAAGTTTGAAATCATTCAAACTATGTTCTTGTTGTTAAAATTTTATACCACAAAATAAGATAGCTATATGAATATGAATTGAATAAGATTATGAACAAGGTTACTACCTCAAGTTACTTGGACAAAGTTACTGCAAAAGATAAGAAATAATCTTGGAATCAAAGAGTGGTGGAGTTAGATCAAAAGGTTGGAAGTAAACTTCTTCAAATGGGTGGGTATTTTGATATGTTCTTGAAAGAGTTTTCTTATGGTGTTTAAGGCTTATAATTGAAGCTAAATGATGGGGAAAATGCTTGGAGATGATCAAGTATGAAGTTAGGAGTATTTTGAGAGAGAAATGAGGGTGTAGGTATGAGAAAATGGAGTGAAGAAATGGTGTTCATTTATAAAAACGTTTTTAGTTTATAAAGAAAGAAAAGGATTCCTAATTTTGTTTTCTTACTAATAATTCATACTACTTGACAAATCCTAGTTACCTCATATCTAGGGCAGTAATAATGTTGATTAGGATGTTGATTTGATGCGTATATACCAATAGTAAATACATATAGAAGCTGGGTATGATACGGGTACATATACCCTAGATATACGTATAGAAATCTTGAGGAAACGGAATGAGAATTCAAATATAGCTATCTTTTGTGAATATACTTATATTGTTTTATGTATTTAAGTCCTTAAAAAGTGATTAAATACATTATATATACGATACATGTATAAGCATTATAGATTATAAGTATATATATCAAAGAATGTTACGTATAGTTATCGTTTTGAAAACTTAAGTTAGTAGTTTCAAAATATACTTATAACTCATTGTCATTAGTACACAATGAGATTTTAAACCATCCTTAGATCATGTTAAATATATATAAATACATATATATACACAAACGTATAATTATCGTATGTTATATAGTTCGTGATATCATCAGTCATATTGGACGGTCAAACGTTGTGTAAAACTCTTTTCAAAAACACAAGTCTCAACAATTTGGATTTCTTATCATGTTGGTATGGTTTAATTTATGTAAATATTAATCTCATAAGTATAATTTGGTCGGAAAATTCCGGGTCATTACAGTACCTACCCGTTAAAGAAATTTCGTCCCTGAAATTTGATAGAGGTTGTTATGGATAACAATAAGAAGGATTTCATGACAAATATAAGGTGATAATGGAGTTTTATCATCATTGAGTAATGTAGATAAAACGATTCGATTATGCGAAGAATATAAATGAGACTATCGTCAAAGAGTGAGATGAGTAAAATATATTCGTCTTAACCGATGACGTAGTTATGATTGATTTTCGGGATTTAAGGGATTTAAAGAGAATCTTACGTAATAAGATTTGGTTCTTTGTTGATTAAGGAAATCAGGATCTTCTTTGATTATATGCAATAATCTGTTTCGATTGCTCTGTCGGATATTTCACTATAAATTCACCCCTTCGTTTCCTTATTTTCCACGACTCACACCTTTTATTCTTTCTCCCTTGATTCTTACTTTAAAGCATTCATCAATATGCTCCATCCAGTCCTGATTCTTGATATACTCCTAACTTTTATATCTGTCATTCTTCTTTTTCATCTACCACCAGAAGAATCTATTTACTTCTACTATACTCTTGTGTTTATAGTGTTTCTAATTATCCCGTGTCTCTATATTGCTATCTGCATCGATATACATGGTTTGTAATTTCGGGGTTATTATCGGAGTTTATATTCTTCATTATTTTTCGGAGCTTCATGCTTTCATTTTCTCTTCCCGACTTCGAGTCAAGCGAGTAATGGTCCGGAATTCGTAGATATGAAATTCAGAATGAACATAGCTAATGCTCTAAGAAGAAAATGGTAATAGAACGATTTTGATTTGTTAAATTACCAGAATACCCTGGAGAAGACCGAGTCATCCAGAAAAATATTCTCTTGATATGTTTAGAGATTAGATAGAATGTAAGAGTCGTGTAAATGGAACATGATGACGGTACTGTGAATCATCATGCTTCATTAGAAACTCAGCATGGCTTACTGTAATATAATGACGTTGATCAAGTGTCATTATATTATACTAATCCATGCTTCAGTTCCCAACACTACTTCAAAACATTCATATTTTAAACTCGAAGGTTTCAGAATTTAGAAACTAACACAGTTTCTTTTATGTTGCAGATATTACGGAGAGATAAATGATCCCAGATAAGAATAGTTGTGAAAATATCGCCAGAAATATGGAGGATATTTATAATAGAACATACGAGAATATCTTAGAATTTCTAATATCAATGGATGATGAAGAAGATTTGTCTGTGAAGGTTTAGAATGAGAAATAAGATGTTTGCTAATGATTTCAGCAGGCACAGAATCATTTGGATTCTTTGAAGGCAAACTTATTCTTTGTGATTTGTCCACGGCTTTCTTCATAATTTCGCATAATCCGCTTTTCGGTACTAAATTTTCTATCGAGCGTTCCTAACACTCCTTTCTTTATCATCAAACTTTTGGCCATTAAGATCATCGACAACATGCTGCTTCGTCAGCATTTTCAAAGTTAACTGATCTGGGTCATCGGTTATCAAACCGAGGTAGTTTCAGGAGAATTGTGTTTTTTAGAATGATTAATCGTTGATGGTAATATTGTGGAATATAAAAGGTTCCCCAGTAACAATAAAGAGTACGCATATATATCGCGGTTATAATAAAGTTGTTTCGGATGAAAAGTCAGAGTTGACTTGCTGGAGCTGTGACAAAATTAGCTACTTTGGAAAGGGATTGCAAAACGATCTTCGGTAATAACATTGTCAAAGGAACTAGAACAGATACTTGTCAAACGTTTACTCAGTTTCTGAGGGTTTTTCAGGTGCATAACTATATGCATCAATCTTTTCTTCAGTAGATGAAGTGCGGTTGGTTTATCCTCTCGATTGAGGTGTTTTTAAGAATCATGATAGATTTGAACGCTGATTGTAATCGTCGAGATACAATGAGGTTTAAGATGAAATCAAGTGGCAGTCTTGAAGAAATGTTTAGTTTCATATGTTATAATCAATATTTTAATTCATTTTAATTGTCCAATGTCATTAGTCCACAGTCGATAGTTCACAGTAACAGTCCAATAATTTATATATAGTTTAATATATAATATACGAATTAATTAATACGTGTCGTGACCCGTATATGTCTCAGACTCGATCACAACTCAAACTATATATATTATTGTAGAATCAACCTCAACCCTGTATAGAGAACTCGATCATTACTGCATATAGAGTGTCTATGGTGATTCCAAATAATATATATAGATGCGTCGATATGATATGTCAAAACATTGTATACGTGTCCCGATATTTAAAGTGCGTAAAATAATTACAGAAATTAAATGACGATAAATAAAAGTGCGATAATTAAATTGCGATAAATAAACTGCGATAAATAAAATGTAATCAGTTAGCTAGGAACAGTTAGCTGGAACAGTTAGCGTGGATTCTTAACAAAAATTTTCATAGTTAATTTGTTTGTTTCTAACAGATTTTATTTTGTCATATGTTTTCTTCATATGCCACTTGTTGGATTCTGGGAAGTCAAAATCCAAATATGAAATTGAATGAAAATGGTTATTCTGCGGTGAACGGATACGTATATCGGTGGTTGTAAGTAGGATAGTAAATGACTGTTGAATCAGCTTCGACGAATGTACAATGTAACTTATTAAGATGAAATCTAATTATTCCTCGGGTATTACCTACCCGTTAAAAAAAATTTTCACCATTAATATTTTGTATAAAAGAACTTTTAATTACAATCTTTATGAAAACATATATACATATATATTTTCTTCAGATGAAATCATGAATTTAATGAGTTAATATGATATTAATCTCATTTGCTTTTCGATTTGAGCTAGAATAAGAAATCTCTAAAACTTTTTGAAACCACATATTCTTCGCAGAATATCAATGAAGTTATGGATCAATACTTAATCGTTCATTATTATTGGTACTCCTTGGTATCTGTGGTGCGTATGATGTTGATGTTTGTGGGACAGATTATGATGTCGAGACGTGTGATGCGGATGTTGTTTGTTAGTGGTGATGATGGTATTGTTGATGTTTTTGATGGTGGTGCTGATTATGCTGCTGGTGCTACTGCTGGTGTTTGCAACCTTCGCACCATGTTCTCCAAAGCCGTCACGCGAGTGCGAAGTTCGTTAACTTCTGCTAGTACACCGGGATGATTGGCGGTTGGAGCGAGCGAATGAACAAGATTTGTAATATGGGATAGTATATAATCGTGACGAGATACTCTAAAAATGAGAGAGAAAATGGTGTTTCGAATAGGTTCACCGGTAAGTGCTTCAGGTTCATCGCCAAGAGGGCAATTTGGTGGATGGAATGGATCACCTTCTTCTTTGTCTCCAGTGATTTAGTATATTATGAACCCATCCCCAATTCATCCAGAATAGATGATGGGAAATTGGTTGATCCATTCCGGTGACGCTGCTTTCGGAGCCCGAATGAAAATCCATATCGGCATAACTGTCGGAATCTGAAAAATTCGAACTAGATGCGGAATCCATCTTGTATAATGGGAAAACAAAAATTTTGGTATGGAATAGATTATAGGAGTTAGATTTGGTACTCTTCAATACATAATTTACATATGTATATATAATACCAAAATCCCGTAAATTAAGGAAAATCTTTGAAAAGATATCAGTCAAAGTTCCCACATAACAGATATGCTAAGATAAGAATTCGTCTATACACTATCAATGCAGTAAATGCAGTAAAACGTGTCTAGACTTATGAATGATAAGTAGGTAATTTCCTAAGGATGATAAGCAGATGATTTCTGACTAGAAATGATAAGCAAAACTTTTGACATGTAGACACGGTCGAAGTCCAGACTCATTAATGCATCCTAACAACTACTAGTTAGACATACTAATGCAAGACCTGGTTCGCTACGACCACCGCTCTGATACCAACTGAAAGGACCCGTCCTAATCCACCTGGACAAAGTCATCAACATTTGGTCCCATTGCGATGATCGGCTCCAAGTAATGTCCTTATATTGAGCAAATGCACAGCGGAAGGCTTAATTCGTACCTGAGAATAAACATGCTTTAAAGTGTCAACCAAAAGGTTGGTGAGTTCATAGGTTTATCATAACAATCATTTCAATATGTTAATAGACCACAAGATTTCATAATCATAAACATAATACACTCGCAAGTGTATGTAAAGCATTCTAAGTGGTTGAGCACTTGGTAACCATACTTAACATTTAATCAACGTCGCATATTCCCTTTATTATGAAATCTCACTACACCGTACCAAGTGTAGTCACCAAAATGAAGTATTGTGCAACCGTTGAATACTGGTCGTCCAGTCCGGTTGGGGTTGTCAGGCCCGATAGATCTATCAACAGGATTCGCGTTTACAATACCCATGTAAATAGTAGTTACCAAGCTACAGGGAAATATGCCAGTGGTACAACTCAACGTAGAATATATTTTTAAGTACTTGTGTCTATTTTGTAAACATTTATAAAAGCAGCGCATGTATTCTCAGCCCAAAAATATATATTGCAAAAGCAATTAAAAAGGGAGAAAATGAAACTCACTTTTGCCTTGAAGGTAATTAATTCGACTTGGTCTCCGATAGATATCACGAACCTAACCATATATATAATATATCAACATATTTTCTTTTTAAGTAATCATTACATATATATATACTTTTATTACTTTTTATATTTTCTTAGTCCGTAGTTAGCAGTCCGATGTTAGTGGTCCATAATTAGTTGCTTAAATAAAATAAATAAAGACCCCATCGTATTCGTATTGATCAGAATTAATCTCGACCCATGGTACCATGTTTTCAAATGACGTGTTGCGTACATAAAGTACCGTGTTGTCAAATGACGTGTTGCGTACAATCATGAGGTCTTATGATTAATCTTCTCGTGTTGTTTACGGGTGGTCCTGAAATATATAAAATCAAATCATATGTAATTATATATAAAATATCATATTAATTAGAAAAGATATGATTAATTTACTTTTTCTCCAAATATTTTCGTAGCTAAAGTAGCTTCGGATACCCAATCTTGTTTTAGTCGTAGTTTCTTCATTACAACTCCGTTTTTGTTCGTTCAACTTGCCACTTCCTTGGATCGAGTCAAATTTTAAGAATATGAACTGAAAATACCTTAGTTTGTATTTGAAATCATAGGTTATAGGTCAAACTTTGGTGAAACTTATGAAAGTGATCATTTTCCATCATAAAAACAACATTTAATGATCATTTTTCTAAAAATACTTACACTTTGAGTTAAACCATGAAATTTTTATGTGTTAACATATTCATAAGAAATATAATTTTTCCATAACATGAACTTCCAATTCAAAGTTCAAGATGGTTTTTAATTATCCAACCCAAAACAGCCCCCGGTTGCACTCCGACGACATAGATTCAGTTTTTAAGATGTTCTTTGTAAAACCAAGTTATATCTTATTAGGTTAGCATATCATTATGATATATTACAGGTCTTGAAGTGTTTTAAAAGTCAATTTAGAAGGATCTATTTAGTTTGCGAACAAGTTTGAAATCATTCAAACTATGTTCTTGTTGTTAAAATTTTATACCACAAAATAAGATAGCTATATGAATATGAATTGAATAAGATTATGAACAAGGTTACTACCTCAAGTTACTTGGACAAAGTTACTACAAAAGATAAGAAATAATCTTGGAATCAAAGAGTGGTGGAGTTAGATCAAAAGGTTGGAAGTAAACTTCTTCAAATGGGTGGGTATTTTGATATGTTCTTGAAAGAGTTTTCTTATGGTGTTTAAGGCTTATAATTGAAGCTAAATGATGGGAAAAATGCTTGGAGATGATCAAGTATGAAGTTAGGAGTATTTTGAGAGAGAAATGAGGGTGTAGGTATGAGAAAATGGAGTGAAGAAATGGTGTTCATTTATAAAAACGTTTTTAGTTTATAAAGAAAGAAAAGGATTCCTAATTTTGTTTTCTTACTAATAATTCATACTACTTGACAAATCCTAGTTACCTCATATCTAGGGCAGTAATAATGTTGATTAGGATGTTGATTTGATGTGTATATACCAATAGTAAATACGTATAGAAGCTGGGTATGATACGGGTACATATACCCTAGATATACGTATAGAAATCTTGAGGAAACGGAATGAGAATTCAAATATAGCTATCTTTTGTGAATATACTTATATTGTTTTATGTATTTAAGTCCTTAAAAAGTGATTAAATACATTATATATACGATACATGTATAAGCATTATAGATTATAAGTATATATATCAAAGAATGTTACGTATAGTTATTGTTTTGAAAACTTAAGTTAGTAGTTTCAAAATATACTTATAACTCATTGTCATTAGTACACAATGAGATGTTAAACCATCCTTAGATCATGTTAAATATATATAAATACATATATATACACAAACGTATAATTATCGTATGTTATATAGTTCGTGATATCATCGGTCATATTGGACGGTCAAACGTTCTGTAAAACTCTTTTCAAAAACACAAGTCTCAACAATTTGGATTTCTTATCATGTTAGTATGGTTTAATTTATGTAAATATTAATCTCATAAGTATAATTTGGTCGGAAAATTCCGGGTCATTACAATATTCGATTTCGATAATCCAACCATAGAATGTAATTTTTGAGTACTTGTGTCTATTTCGTCAAACATTTATAAAACAGCGCATGTATTCTCAGTCCCAAAAATATATATTGCAAAAGCATTTAAAAGGGAGTAAATGAAACTCACAATACTGTATTTTGTAGTAAAAATACATATGACGTCATTGAACAAGTGCAATGTTGGCCTTGGATTCACGAACCTATATTAATTATATATATTTATATGTTTGATCAATATCTGTCTAACAATTTAGGTCAAGTAGTTGTGTATCACAATCCTAATGCTCGAGACTAAATATCTAAAAGTCAACAAAAGTCATATTGACCAAAATGTCTTCCAAAATTTATACATGATTATTATATAGTTTAAATATAGTCGTTTTATTTATTTAAATATTTTTAATAGATTTTATTAAAGTAAATAATATAGTTCTTTTATTAATAAATAAAATTTTATATTAAAATTTATATAATAAAAATATACTTTTATATATCTTAAGTAATAAAATTTATAAAGTTCATTTAATATCATAAAAATAATATAATAGGTATTATTAATGTAATTATATTATACGTAGTAAAATATCTTTGTATCACATATTTATTTGATAAAATAATATTGATAATAATAATAATAAGTAAAAGTTGTATTATTTTGTAATAATTATTATTATTCTACTAATAAAAATAACAATAATTATATTTTCTAAAAATGATAAAATGATAATTTTTATTAACAATAGTACTAAAATTATAATAATAATAATGATGTTTCATATTAACAATGATATTTTTATTAAAAATAATAATTTTAGTAAAAATGATAGTTTTAATATTAATAATACTTTTAATAATAATAATAATAATAATAATAATAATAATAAAAATAATAGTAAAATAATGAAAATGATATTTTTCCTTTAAATCAATATCTTACAATATCTTAATTTTATCATGATACTCATACTCATTATTTCCTAATTGCTTCATTTAATAGCTTTTAATCGTCTTTTATATCACGTTCATATTAATAATAATAATAGTAATCATAATAATAAGATGTTACTAATATTAGTTTTAATTATTATAATACTAACAATAATAATATTAATGATAATACTAATAACTATTTGAATGATAATAATAATAATAATAATAATAATAATAATAATAATAATAATAATAATAATAATAATAATAATAATAATAATAATAATAATAATAATTATAACCTTAACGATAATAATGATAGTAATAATAATAAAAATAACAATAATATCTTTTATTAATAACGACAATGATAATAATAATAATAATAATAATAATAATAATAATAATAATAATAATAATAATAATAATAGTAATAATAATAATAATAATAATAATAATAATAATAATAAAAAAAATTAGATTATAACGACGATAATAACGACGATAATAATAATCATTTTTAATAATAATACAAAAATTCAATTGACTATAACTTCTAAACCGTTCATCGAAACCATTCGATATCTAAATGAAAAGTTCTCAATTTTTCTCTAGCTTTCCAACGACATGCATATCATATACCTTATCTTAACAGCATATGTATTTAATTCAAGATTCGACATAACCTATCTAACGACAATAACGAACGTATAAGCATGCATAATCCTATATACTCGAGCACTAGTTAGGGATACACTAATAATATATAAAAGTTAAGTTATGAGTGCTCACGTATCAATATTGAGATTCAATATTGCAGGAAAAGTAGGTAGACGCAACGGAGATGATAAACACTAGTTTGACTCACAAACAATACTCCCGAACCATACCCATAACCTCCATAGCTATAACCCATAATTTTCGTAGCTCTATCCCGTTCGAAAAACAATTTTGAAATCACTCGGATAGCACTCCGTCGTAATATTTTATGTATACTAATAATATCTTGAAATAATATGGAGTAAATATATATATATATATGTAAATCGATTGAGAGAGTTTAGAGAAAAATATTTTCAAGTTTCTATGAAATAATGAAACCTATTGAATTCTATTTATAATAGATTTTTGAATTATTAAAGTGAATTATTAAAGTATGAATTATTAAAGTGAATTATTAAAGTATGAATTATTAAAGTGGATTATTAAAGTATGAATTATTAAAGTGAATTATTAAAGTTAAAGTAAAGTAAAAATAAAGTAAATGTAAAGTTTAAGTATAGTAAAAGTATAAAACTATGTACGTATAATACGCGTATAAATATATATAATATTAATTTAAATCGTTATGTATATTTAATAAAAAAATATAAATATCGCTATCTTTATCATACTGGTTAAGTAATGAGTTGTCAAAAGTGGTTCTAGATATTTATAAAAGTTATATACGTTTTAATAATAAAGTTCTTTTTAAACTGAAAACGTTTTTGTACGTTTGAAACTAAATCAAATAAATATGATAATTTTGTTTTCCAAAACTAAATATATTTAACAATCATTTTTTTTAAAGGTTAAAATAATGGAAATCGTTATATCATAAAACGTTGTAGAAAAGTAGAATCATATATATTCATAATAGGTTTCAAGTTTTTAAATTACAGTCTGTTGGTGAAGTATGGGATAAAGTTCAAAGGTTAAATAAACGTATGAAATCATCTTATTGAAAAATGCCGAGTTACTTAACTTGTCGATATCCAACATCTAAGTTATTTACACTCCACGTTCTTACTTATAAATCACTTTTACATTTCTGAATGTTGTCAAAAAGAATAGATTTCTTACATCATAGTGGACCTCATAACATAGACCCGTAATCATATCACAATGTATCTGATAAATCAATTGTTTGATATTATCTTCTAATTCCATAGATAAACATATTGAAACAAATACGTTCATGTAAAGTATTATACATTTAATACTTTATTAATATTCTCAAGTTATAATATATATATATATATATATATATATATATATATATATATATATATATATATATATATATACACACACACATATATATACATATTTATTTATATATAACGATTCGTGAATCGTCAGAATTTGGTCAAGGTTATAATGAATGTATGAACATAATTTAAAATTCTTGAGATTTAACTTAACAGACTTTGCTTATCGTGTCAAAATAATATAAAGATAAAGTTTAAATTTGGTTGAAAATTTCCGGGTTATCACAGTACCTAGCCGTTAAAGAAATTTCGTCCCGAAATTTGAATGGAATGGTCATGGCTGACAATAAGTATGTTTTCATGACGTATACGAGTTGGAAATTAGAGTTTTATCATCATTAAGTAATATAGATAAAGCAATTTGATTTTTGTTAAGAGTATGAGTGAAGTTATCACAAAAGAATGAAATAAGTAAATGCACGTTCTTTTTAACCAATGACATAGTCACAGTTGAATTACGGAATTCAAGGAATTTAGAGAAAATCTTCGTAATAAGATTTGGTTCTTCGGTAATTAAGGAAGTTAGGATCCGCTTTGATTAAATGCGATAATCTGTTTGATTGCTCTGTCGGATATTTTGCTATATATCCACCCCCTTCGTTTCCTTATTTCCACAACTCACACCTTTTATTCTTTCTCCCTCAATTCATACTTTATAGCATTCGCTAATATGCTCCGTCCAGTTCTGATTCTTGATATACTCCTAACTTTCATATATGTCATTCTTCTTTTTTATCTACTGCCGGAAGAATCTATTTACTTCTACTATACTCTTGGTTTTATAGTGTTTTTAGTTCTCCCGTGTCTTTATATTGCTATATGCATCGATATATATGGTTTGAAATTTCTGGGTTATTGTTGGGTTTTATATCTTCCCTTATACTTCAAAGTCTCTACTTCTGTCTTCTATAATCATTGTCATCCATAGTTAATACTCCCTCCTATTTGCTGCGATTTATACTCCAATTTCTATTTTGGAGCTTTGTCCTTTCGTTTCTTCTTCTTGCGATTAAGCATCGCTTGTAATGGTCCATAATTCGCAGATATAAATTTTGGAATGAATATTGTTAATGTTCTAAGAAGGAAATGGTAATGGCACGGTCTTGATTTGTTAAATTACCATAATACCCTGGAAAAGATCGAATCATCAAAAAATATTTTCTTAATATTTTTGAGGTTAAATAGAATACAAGAGCCGTGTAACATGGCACATGATGATGTTATGATCTGTGAATGATCACGTTCCATTTAAAAACTCAGCATGACTTACTGTAATATAATCACGTTGATCAAGTGTCATTATATTATACTAACTCATGCTTCAGTTCCCAACACTACTTCAATAGTATACATATTTTAAATTCGAATTTTTCAGAATTTAGAAACTAAAATAGTTTCTTTTATGATGTAACACCGATAGCGCAAAGAGATAAATGATTTCGAATAACAATAGTTATGAAGATATCTTCAGAAACATTGAAGATATTTATAATGAAAGATATGACGATATCTTAGAATATCTAAGATCAGAGGATGATGAAGAATATTATTCACAAGGGTTTAGAGTTAGGAGTAAGGTATTTGATAATAATTTTAGCAGAAACTGAATCACTTAGATTCTTTGAAGGCAGGTTTAGTCTTTGTGATTTGTCCACAGCCTCCTTCATGGTTTGCTTAATCCATTTTCTAGTTCCAAACCTTCTCTTTTTCTGAGCTTTTCCAACACACTATTCTTTATTATCAAACTTTTGACTGTTAAGGTCGTTTACAGTTTTTGCTGCTTCATCAGCATTTTCCAAACTTCGGAGAACTAGTTCGCAGTTTAGAGAGTTTTTCAGAAACTTCACATTCGAATTATATAAGTCTACGAGATAGACGTTATATATACTGCAAGATTTCAAAATACTGATTGCTGATTCCCAGTAATTGGCATGACAATTCTTGTTACAAGATGCGGATGAGTAAATGATGGGGTTTCGATAAATATAATGATTTTTCGAAAAGTCAAAGATCAGTGAAGTTGTTGGTAAGTTTATTGCTAATGTGGTGAGACATAAAAGGTTCTCTAGTAACGATGACGAAAGGGCAACGTCTATATCAAGGTTATAATAAGAATGTTTCAACTGAAAAGTCGAAGTTGACTTGCTAGAGCTGTGACAAAACTGACTAATTTGAAGAGGAATCGTAAAGTTATTTTTGCTAATAAATGCCAAAGGGTCTGACACGGATAAGTGTTAAATTATGACTCTGGTTTCGAGAGGTTTTCAGATGCAAGACTGTGGTTAATATGTGGTTGGATCATCATCTCGATTGTTCATTATTTGAAGTGTCTTCAGGAATTTTGAAGGGTTTTAAACATAGATTGTAATCGTTAATATACATATGATGTTCTAACACAGTTTTGAAGTCAAAGTATAGCTTGTGAAAGATGTAAGGATCTAAGAGTGATGATTTTGGTCATATCTCGAGTTGAATTCTGAGATTTCAAAATCAGAATATGTAATTAAATTTTGAATGAGTATGATTGTTTTGATTTCTATAAAAGAATGTATATTGTTGTGAAAGTAGGGAGTATAATGAATGATTTGTTGAATCAGATTCGAAGAATATAACATATTAATTCTGAATTTATATATCTATCGGGTATTACCTACCCGTTAAAAAAAATTCACAATTAATATTTTGTACAAAAGAATTTTATTACAGTCTTTATGAAAATATATATGTATATTTTCTTCAGATGTAACATAGATTTAATGAGCTAATGTTAAATTAAACTCATTTGATTTACAGTTGAAACTAGAATTGAATAATCCCTAAAGGCTTTAAAAATTACATAACTTTTACGGAGTATTTCTTTAATGACATTGAAATTATGAATCAATACTTCGTTATTTGTTGATGTATCATATTCGGTTCGTGGAATTCTTGTGAATTTTTCAAAGTACGAATGATGTTATTTGAAAAGTTTCGAGTACATCGATGATGAAAGTGTAAAATCAAACATATATTTGAATAATACACTTGATTTATTATGAGATGGAATTTGTTGAATTAAAATAAAGATTGTATTTAACGATGGTTAAGTTGTTAAGGAAGGATGTACATCTTAGCATATTAGTAATATGAATTTAATCGAGTAGTATCTACCCTTATTTAATTCATACATAATAGCTTAGTACGAAAGATTTATTTTGATCTCAAAATTTATATTTATATATATATATATATATATATATATATATATATATATATATATATATATATATATATATATATATATATAATATACATATAATTTTTTCAGAGGGAATGAGTTAATACTTCATAACTCGTTGATACAATATACGCGTTATTGATTCGTAATGATGTCAACGGTGATTCTTGAACTGACGGAGTTTGTGATGTTATAGGTGCTGCTGATTCTGATGACACTGACGGCATTGACTGTGATGGTGATGCTACGGTACCGTTGATGCTGTTGGTAAAACAAGTCTAGCTTATAAATCAAGCATCATTCTTGTCAGGGTTTCTACTCTTCCTTCTATCATTTCGATTAACTCATATGATTTATGGTTAGGGTTAGAATAGATAATCTCTAAGACTTTAGAGATTACATAATCGCCGCGGAGTGTTTCTCCAATGAGTTATGAATCAACACTTCATCGTTTGTTGTTGTTGGTATTCCTTGGTATCTACAGGGCGTATGACATTAGTGCTCGTGGGACAGATTGTAAAGTTGAGGTTTACGACGCGGTTGTGGTTGGGGGTGGTAATGGTACTGTTGGTTGATGATGGTAGTACTGGTTATGCTGCTGGTGCTGCTACTGGTGTTTGTAACCTTTGCACCATATTCTCCAAAGCCACTATCCGAGTGCGAAGCTCGTTGACTTCTTCTATTACACGGGGTGATTGTCGGTTCGGACGAGCAGATAAATAAAATCTAGAATTTGATGTAGTATATAATCGTGACGAGATACTCTGGAAGTAAGAGAGAAAATGGTGTTTCGGACAGGTTCGCCGATAAGTGCTTCAGGTTCTTTGCCAAGAGGGCAATGTGGTAGATAGAAAGGATCGCCTTCTTCTTGTATCCAATGATTGAGGAGGCTACGAACCCATCCCCAATTCATCCAGAATAGATGATGGCTGATTGGTTGATCCATTCCAGTCACACTGCTTTCGGAGCTTGAGTAGGATTCCATATCCGAATTCGAGGGACTTGAACTAATGACGAATTCCATTTCGTTCGATTGAATAAAGGATTTTTCGATACGCAATAATTTTCCGGCTATCGGGTGGTATTCTAATTACATAGAATATATATATATATATATAGCGCAAAAGATTTCATAGATTACGGAGGAATTTACGGGATATGTCAGGCAAAATTTACAGTAACAGATATGCTAAGATATGAATTTTGTCTATACACTATTCATGCAATCAATGCAGTAAGACGTGTCTAGACTAAGAATAGTAAGCAGGCAATTTCCGACAAAAATGATAAGCAAAACTTTTGACAATGCAGACATGGTCGAAGTCCAGACTCACTAATGCATCCTAACGACTATCAGTTAGACACACTAATGCAGACCTGGTTCGCAAAGACCACCGCTCTGATATCAACTGAAAGGACCCGTTCATATACATTATAAACAAGTCGCAATAGTTGATTACATCGCGAGGTATTTGACTTCTATATGATACATTTTACAAACATTGCATACCATTTCATAATACATCCAACTATAATTGACTTAATAATAATCTTGATGAACTCAATGACTCGAATGCAACGTCTTCCAAAATATGCCATGAATGACTCCAAGTAATATCCTTAAAATGAACTAATGCACAGCGGAAGATTTCTTTCAAACCTGAGAATAAACATGCTTTCAAGTGTCAACCAAAAGGTTGGTGAGTTCATTAGTTTATCATAATCATTCATTTCCATTATTTTAATAAACTACAAGATTTTTATTAAACATAATTCCAATAGCAGAATCCTCTCGTCTGCATAAAGGTAAAATCATTTCCAATAATATAATAGACCACAAGATTTTCATTTTTCATAAACATAATCCTCAAGCAGAATCCCTCGTCTACATTAAGGTAAAATCATTCATATGGTGAACACCTGGTAACCGACATTAACAAGATGCATATAGAATATCCCCAAAACAGAATCCTCTCGTCTGTATAACAGAATCCTCTCGTCTGTATAAAAATCGAAGTACTAACCCGGATGGGGTTTGTTAGGCCCATAGATCTATCTTTAGGATTCGCGTCAATTAGGGGTACTGTTCCCTAATTCTTAGGCTACCAAGCTAAAAGGGGTGATATTCGATTTCGATAATCCAACCATAGAATGTAATTTTTGAGTACTTGTGTCTATTTCGTCAAACATTTATAAAACAGCGCATGTATTCTCAGTCCCAAAAATATATATTGCAAAATCATTTAAAAGGGAGCAAATGAAACTCACAATACTGTATTTTGTAGTAAAAATACATATGACGTCATTGAACAAGTGCAATTTTGGCCTTGGATTCACGAACCTATATTAATTATATATATTTATATGTTTGATCAATATCTGTCTAACAATTTAGGTCAAGTCGTAGTGTATCACAATCCTAATGCTCGAGACTAAATATGAAAAAGTCAACAAAAGTCATATTGACCAAAATGTCTTCCAAAAGTTATACATGATTATTATATAGTTTAAATATAGTCGTTTTATTTATTTAAATATTTTTAATAGATTTTATTAAAGTAAATAATATAGTTCTTTTATTAATAAATAAAATTTTATATTAAAATTTATATAATAAAAATATACTTTTATATATATTAAGTAATAAAATTTATAAAGTTCATTTAATATCATAAAAATAATATAATAGGTATTATTAATGTAATTATATTATACGTAGTAAAATATCTTTGTATCACATATTTATTTGATAAAATAATATTGATAATAATAATCATAAGTAAAAGTTGTATTATTTTGTAATAATTATTATTATTATACTAATAAAAATAACAATAATTATATTTTCTAAAAATGATAAAATGATAATTTTTATTAACAATAGTACTAAAATGATAATAATAATGATGTTTCATATTAACAATGATATTTTTATTAAAAATAATAATTTTAGTAAAAATGATAGTTTTAATATTAATAATACTTTTAATAATAATAATAGTAAAATAATGAAAACGATATTTCCTTTAAATCAATATCTTACAATATCTTAATTTCATCATGATACTCATACTCATTATTTCCTAATTGCTTCGTTTAATAGCTTTTAGTCGTCTTTTATATCACGTTCATATTAATAATAATAATAGTAATCATAATAATTAGATGTTACTAATATTAGTTTTAATTATAATAATAATAATAATAATAATATTAATGATAATACTAATAACTATTTGAATAATAATAATAATAATAATAATAATAATAATAATAATAATAATAATAATAATAATAATAATAATAATAATAATAATAATAATAATAATAATAATAATAATAATAATAATTATTATAACCTTAACGATAATAACGATAGTAATAATAATAAAAATAACAATAATATCTTTTATTAATAACGACAATGATAATAATAATAATAATAATAATAATAATAATAATAGTAATAATAATAATAATAATAATTAGATTATAACGACGATAATAACGACGATAATAATAATCATTTTTAATAATAATACAAAAATTCAATTGACTATAACTTCTAAACCGTTCATCGAAACCATTCGATATCTAAATGAAAAGTTCTCAATTTTTAACTAGCTTTCCAACGACATGCATATCATATACCTTATCTTAATAGCATATGTATTTAATTCAAGATTCGACATAACCTATCTAACGACAATAACGAACGTATAAGTATGCATAATCCTATATACTCGAGCACTAGTCAGGGATACACTAATAATATATAAAAGTTAAGTTATGAGTGCTCACGTATCAATATTGAGATTCAATATTGCAGGAAAAGTAGGTAGACGCAACGGAGATGATAAACACTAGTTTGACTCACGAGCAATACTCCCGAACCATAACCATAACCTCCATAGCTATAACCCATAATTTCCTTAGCTCTATCCCGCTCGAAAAACAATTTCGAAATCACTCGGACAGCACTCCGTCGTAATATTTTATGTATACTAATAATATCTCGAATTAATACGGAGTAACTATATATATGTAAATCGATTTAGAGAGTTTAGAGAAAAATATTTTCAAGTTTCAATGAAATAATGAAACCTATTGAATTCTATTTATAATAGATTTTTGAATTATTAAAGTGAATTATTAAAGTATGAATTATTAAAGTGAATTATTAAAGTATGAATTATCAAAGTGAATTATTAAAGTATGAATTATTAAAGTGAATTATTAAAGTTAAAGTAAAGTAAAAATAAAGTAAAGGTAAAGTTTAAGTATAGTAAAAGTATAAAACTATGTACGTATAATACGTGTATAAATATATATATATATAATATTAATTTAAATCGTTATATATATTTAATAAAATAAAATATAAATATCGTTATCTTTATCATACTGGTTAAGTAATGAGTTATCAAAAGTGGTTCTAGATATTTATAAAAGTTATATACGTTTTAATAATAATGTTCTTTTTAAACTGAAAACGTTTTTGTACGTTTGAAACTAAATCAAATAAATATGATAATTTTTTTTCCAAAACTAAATATATTTAAGAATCATTTTGTTTAAAGGTTAAAATAATGGAAATCGTTATATCATAAAACGTTGTAGAAAAGTAGAATCATATATATTCATAATAAGTTTCAAGTTTTTAAATTACAATCTGTTGGTGAAGCATGAAATAAAGTTCAAAGGTTAAATAAACGTATGAAATCATCTTAATGAAAAATGTCGAGTTGCTTAACTTGTCGATATCCAACATCTAAGTTATTTACACTCCACGTTCTTACTTATAAATCACTTTACCATTTTCCGAATGTTGTCAAAAAGAATAGATTTCTTAAATCACAATGGACCTCATAACATAGACCCATAATCATATCACAATGTATCTGATAAATCAATCATTTGATATTATCTTCTAATTCCATCGATAAACATATTGAAACAAATACGTTCATGTAAAGTATTATACGTTTAATACTTTATTAATATTCTTAAGTTATAATACATATATATATATATATATATATATATATATATATATATATATATATATATATATATATATATATATATATATATATATATATATATATATATATATATATATATATATATATATATATACATATTTATTTATATATAACGGTTCGTGAATCGTCGGAATTTGGTCGAGGCTATAATGAATGTATGAACACAATTTAAAATTCTTGAGATTTAACTTAACAAACTTTGCTTATCGTGTCAGAATAATATAAAGATAAAGTTTAAATTTGGTTGGAAATTTCCGGGTTGTCACAAAAAGTGTCAACCAAAAGGTTGGTGAATTCATAAGTTGAAAGGACCTGTTCATATCGATTATAAACGATTCACAATAGTTGATTTCATTGCGAGGTATTTGACCTCTATATGATACATTTTACAAACATTGCATTCGTTTTTAAAAGACAAACTTTCTTTACATCGAAAGTTGACGACATGCATACCATTTCATAATATATCCAACTATAATTGACTTAATAATAATATTGATGACCTCAATGACTCGAATGCAACGCCTTTTGAAATATGTCATGAATGACTCTAAGTAATATCTCTAAAATGAGCAAATGCACAGCGCAAGATTTCTTTCATACCTGAGAATAAACATGCTTTCAAGTGTCAACCAAAAGGTTGGTGAGTTCATTAGTTTATCGTAATCAATCATTTCCACTATTTAAATAGACCACAAGATTTCATATTTCATATTTCAATTTCTCATAAACATCATGCATGTATATAGTCATCTGCATAAAAATCATTCATATGGATTGAACACCTGGTAACCGACATTAACCATAATGCATAGAATATCCCAACAGACATCGACGTCTGTATAATAATAATCTCGAAGTACTATAGTCATCTATAAACATGAATGGGGGTTGTTAGGCCCAATAGATCTATCTTTAGGATTCACGTCAATTAGGGGCCATTTCCCTAATTCTTAGGTTACCAGACTTGAAGGGCGATATTCGATTTCGATAATCCAACCATAGAATGTAATTTCGATTACTTATGTCTATTTTGTAAAACGTTTATAAAAGCAGCGCATGTATTCTCAGTCCCAAAAATATATATTGCAAAAGCATTTAAAAAGGGAGCAAATGAAACTCACGATACTATATTTTGTAGTAAAAATATGCATACGACGGAACTGAACAATGCAAGGTTGGCCTCAGATTCACGAACCTATATCAAGTATATATATATATTAACACATATAATCGTAATCGAACAACTTTATGTATTGTTAGTAATTGTTATTTTAGTAACTTGTATGTTTCATTAATAACTAAATTAGCTATATTTATTTGATATACTTTAGATAAATAATTAGTATTTATTATGAAAATATTAATGTTGTTATGTGATATGTATTAAATATATTCTTATATAGCTTATTTATTTGGTAAAATAATATTAATAATAATAATAATAAATAAAAATTTTGTATCTTTTTATGATAATAATAATACTAATAATAACTAGATTTAGTAATGATACTGATATTAATAGTTTTGATAATAATACTACTAATAATAATAATAACTATAATAATTTTTAATATTAATGATAATGGTTTTAATCCTAATGATACAACTAATAATAATCTAATTAGTAATAATAATAATACTTATAATAATAATAGTAATAATAATCTTAATATTAATATTAATGATGATACTAATTACAATAATAACACTTATGATAATAATATAAATGATAATCATATTACTAATAATCATACATTTATAAAAAAAATCATATTTTTAAGGATGATTATATTATTAGCAATAAAAATAATAATAAAAATAATAATAATAATAATTGTAATTATAATCATAATAATAATAATGAATGATAATCTAATAATACTTGTGTTAGTAATAATAATAATAATAATAATAATAATAATAATAATAATAATAATAATAATAATAATAATAATAATAATAATAATAATAATAATAAAAATAATAATAATATTAATAATATTAATAATAATAATAATAATAATAATAATAATAATAATAATAATAATAACAACAATAATAATAATAATAATAATAATAATAATAATAATAATAATAATAATAATACAAATAATAATAATAATAATAATAATAATAATAATAATAATAACAATAAATAGAGTAAAATTACTACCTCAAAGAAGTAGCCCTTAGAAAAATGCCCAAGTCCGGGTTTGAACCCGCGACCTCCCGCTAACCCGATAATATCCATAACCATTCCTATTTTTATTTATTTCATGACATAAATCGCCGATTAAACCTTTTAAGCCATAAAAACCTATTTCCCTCTTCTTCATCTTTCACCCAACAAACAAATACGGCCCAATACAAAACAGTCCATCTGTTTAATCTATTATATTAATTTGTAGAAGCTCAAAGTTAAGGTCCACTAATATGAAATATGGAACCCCGGATGTAACACAAATTGGGTTTTTAAATTTCTTTTTTGGTAGATCAGGATCAAACAAACAATCATCGTTCTTTCTTTATTACCTCATCATCCTCACAATTCGAACAGAGACAAAACAGCAGCATCATTGTTAATCTTCATCATTAAATTATTATTATAACGTCTTTAACATCATCAAATCAACATATATCATAGTCACATCATCATTGTGATTCTAATGTTCATCGTCATCAACGTGTCACTGTGTCATTATCGTAGTCAATTAACATCACCATTGATTCCTCTTGTTCATCATTTTGCAGCTCGTATAATAACCAGTTAAACAGAAACACTACAACTAGCACCTGTAGTCAAACAAACTTGGGTTATCACCCTTTGAATAGTAGTAGTAATAAAAAAATGGGTTTAGTTTTGGTGCTTGCTTCATACCAGAACAGAAGTTTGCAGCAGTAACAGCGAACTCAGTGGCACAACGTTGATGTTTGGGTGATGTTTGTGTCTCAAACAACTGTAGTAGCAGTAGTATATGCTGCTTAAGCATGGTGAATGTTATGGGTTCGAGTAGAAAATATTAACAAAACAGCGAGTAGCAGGCGATGGACTGTTTGGACCAAATATCACAATAGCAACAGCAATGATTTAATAGGTTTTCATGGATGGTCGATGGGTGTAAGTTCACAACTAAAATAGAGAGAGAGGAGAGAGAATAGTGAGAGAGAAAGGAGAGATGGGTTATGGTGATTTGAAACTGGTGGTGATAATAAGGTGGTCGAACATGGTTGCGGTGGCGGTGGTTTGTTCGAGAGGATGGTGAAGTGGTGGGTTGATTAAAATATCACGTAAGTATATGTATATATATAAATGGAAAGAGATAGTGGTGGTAGCGGTTGTAGGTGAGGATGAAGGTAGATCAAAGTGAGTTTCGATTTCATACTTGAGTAACGAGAACCGTATGGGTTCGATTATGGTTGTTGTCTACAGGTTGGGAAGTTCATGGTGGCGGTTGTTTAGGTGGCTCACGGTGGTGATGAATGTTGCTTCGGTCGAATATAGAAGAGAGAAAATAAATGATGATGGTTCATTTCATATATGCAGTGTATATGTAATCTCACTATCTAAATATATACATAAGTTATATAGATGTAATTTTAATAATAATTAATAATTAATAATTAATATTAATAATAATAAGGTAGCAAATGTCAATAAAGTAAAAGAAGAAGAAAACAAAGAAGTGAATCAAACGTGCAAATTTAATTTCAATTCTGCCAACACTATTTGTCTATAATTCATGGACTGGAGTATCATGCTCCGTTGTTAAACAGTGGCGAATAAAAGTGTTCGAAAAAGTCCCAAAATTTTAAATTAGATAGTTTTATTTATTTTGGTCATTATGGTATAAAATTTGATCATTAATTTATTAAATAGAAATTACATCAACTGTCCCTCTCAATTCTGGGTAAAATATAAAAAGTTCTAAAATTTAATAAACAGCTCCTAAATACATTTTTAATAACTCTATAATTTATAGAACTCATTTTCGGATCATCGTTTATTTTAAAATCACATAAGTTGAATTTAACTTGTCTAAATAATCATTGAATGTTAACGAGTGCTTCTAACGTTTACTAAATGAATTCGAAACTATATAAATTTGTTCAATATACTTTATTTATATATATATATATAGATACTTTTTAAATAATAATCATTATAATATCCTATTTTATTTTTACTTTACATAAATAAATTTTTGTAACAACAACATACAATATTTAAAATTATGTTTCCAATTATATATATATATATATATATATATATATATATATATATATATATATATATATATATATATATATACCTATCAAGTTACAATTAATTGTTCATCAATTGTCGGAACTGGTCGAAGGTCAAATGATTTCATAAAATAGTTCAAAAATTTTGAAATTCAATTTAATAGACTTTGATTATCATGTTGGAAACATATAAAGATTAAGTTTAAATTTGGTCAGAAATTTCCAGGTCGTCACAGTACCTACCTGTTAAAGAAATTTCATCCCGAAATTTGATCGGAATCGTCATGGTCGACAATAAGTATGTTTTCATGACTCATATGAGTTGGAAATTAGAGTTTTATCATCAGCGAGTAATATCGATAAAACAATTTGATTTTGTGAAGAGTACGAGTGAAGCTATCACAAAAGAGTAAAATGAGTAAATGTAGTTTCGTCTTAATCGGTGACGTAGTCACAGTTGATTTCCGAAATTCAAGGGATTTAGAGAAAATCTTCATAATAAGATTTGGTTATTTGTTAATTAAGGAAATTAGGATCCGCTTTGATTAAATGCGATAATTAGTTTTGATTTCTCTGTCGGATATTTTACTATATGTTCACCCCCTTCGTTTCCTTATTTTTCATAGCTCACATCTTCTATTCTTTCTTTCTCAATTCATACTTTTGTTTCCTCTTCTCGATTTTAAGTAGCAAGTAATGGTCCAGAATTCGTAGATATGAATTTTGGGAATGAACATAGTTAATGTTCTAAGAAAGAAATTGAAGTAGTAAGATCTTGATTAATCAAATTACTAGAAGTCATGGGAAAAGATAGAACTATCAAGAAATTATGTTCTTGATATGTTTATATATTAGATAGAATGTATGAGTCGTGTAACATGGCACGTGATGACGTTATGGTCTGTGAATCATAACGTTTCATTAGAAACTTAGCATGACTTACTGTAATATAATCACGTTGATCAACTGTCATTATATTATACTAACTCATGCATCAATTTTCAACCCTACTTCAAAAAAAACTTTCATATTTTACATTCGAATTTTTCAGAATTTAGAAATTAAAACAATTTCCTTTCTGATGTAATACAGATAACGCGAGGAAACAGATGATTTCAGATAAGAATAGTTATGAAAATATCTTCATAAATATCGAGGATATTTATAATGAAAGATACGATGACATCTTAGAATTTCTAATATCGATGGATGATGATGAATATTTTCCCGTAAAAGTGTGGAATCAGGAGCAAGGTATTCGTTAAAGATTTCATCAGAACAGAATCATCAGGATTCTTTATGTACAAGTTTAGTCCTGGTGATTTGTTCATAGTCTCCTTCATGGTTTGCTCAATTCATTTTTCAGTATCAAAATCTTTGAGCTTTTTCAACACTCCATTCTTTATCATCAAACTTTTGACTGTTAAAGTAGTCTTTAGTTTTCACTGCTTCTTCAACTTTTTCAAAATTCAGGTTATTGATTCATAGACTGGGTGCTTTTCAGAATTTTAGAATTGAAGTTCAAAATTTCCCCAAGTTACACGTTATATGTATACATATAATTGTTGAAGTGAAAACGCTGCGAGATTCGAGATTGTTGATTGATGATTCCCGATAGTTGGTATGGTAATTATTGTTACAGGATGTAGGTGAGTACACGATGGGGTTTCATGAATAATATAGACATTTTTCAGAGAGACTAAAGCCGAAGTTGCTGGTACATCTGCTGATAATGTGGTGGAATATAAAAGGTTTCCCGGTAACGATGATGAAGGGTAATCTTTATAATAAGGTTTATTCGAATGAAAAATTGAAGTTGTTTTGCTGGAGCTGTGACAAAATTGGCTAATTTGAAAGAGAATTGCAATGTTATTTTAGGTAATAACAATGCCAAAGGAGCTAGCACAAATAAGTGTTAAACGTTTACTCAGGTTCCGAGTGTTTTCAGATGCATAACTATATGCATCAATCTTTTCTTCCATAGATGAAGTGCGGTTGGTTCATCCTTTCGATTGAGGTGTTTTCAAGATTCATGAAAGGTTTGAACGCAGATTCTAATCGTCAAGATACAAATGAGGTTTAAGATGAGATCAAGTGGCAAACTTGAAGAAATGCTTAGTTTCATATGTTATAATCAATATTTTAATTCATTTTAATTGTCCAATGTCAGTAGTCCACAGTTAGTAGTTCAATAATTCATATATAGTTTAATATATAATATTTGAATTAATTAATACGTGTCGTGACCCATTATTTACAAGTCTCAAACTCGATCACAACTCAAAGTATATATATTATTTGAGAATCAACCTCAACCATGTATAGCTAACTCGATCATTACCGCATATAGAGTGTCTATGGTTATTCCAAATAATATATATAGATGACGTTGATATGATATGTCAAAACATTGTATACGTGTCCCGACTGAGACGACCCGTCCAAATCCATAAGAACGAATACAATAACATATGGTTACATCGCGAGGTATTTAACCTCTATATGATAAATTTTACAAACATTGCATTCATTTTTAAAAGACATACTTTCATTTTATCGAAAGTTGACAGGCATGCATACCATTCCATAACATCCAAACTATAAATGACCTAATCTGTCATTTACTTTAGTAATAATCTGTAATGAACTCAATGACTTGAATGCAACGTCTTTTGAAATATGCCATGAATGACTCCAAGTAATATCTCTAAAATGAGCAAATGCACAGCGGTAGATTTCTTTCAAACCTGAGAATAAACATGCTTTCAAGTGTCAACCAAAAGATTGGTGAGTTCATTAGTTTATCGTAATCAATCATTTCCATAATTTTAATAGACCACAAGATTTCATTTAATCAATAATCATACACTCGTAAGTGTTTAAAATTCATTCATATGGATTGAACACCTGGTAACCGACCTTAACAAATGCATCTAGAATATCCCCAAAAAATAAAGTCGAAGTACTAAAGCAGTTCAAATTCTCTGACTGGAGCTTGTCAATAGCCCATAGATCTATCTTTAAGATTCGCGTCAATTGGCGGCAATTATAATAAACACCAATTCTTAGGTTACCAAGTTCAACAAGGGCAATATTCGGTATAACAATTCAACCATAGAATGTAGTTTCGATTACTTGTGTCTATTTCGTAAAACATTTATAAAAGCGCATGTATTCTCAGTCCCAAAAATATATATTGCAAAAGCATTTAAAAAGGGAGTAATGAAACTCACCATACTGTATTTTGTAGTAAAAATACATATGACGTCATTGAACAAGTGTATGGTTGGTCTCGGATTCACGAACCTATATTATTCATATATTTGTTAAAGCTTATACTTGTAATTGAACAAGTTTAGATATTATTATTAATTGTTATTCCAGTAACTTGTATTTTCATTGGTAACTGTATTAACTATATTTATTTTATATACTTTAGATAAATAATTAGTATTTATTATGAAAATATTAAGGTTGTTATGCGATATGTTTTAAATATATTCTTATATAGCTATTTATTTGGTAAAATAATATTAATAATAATAATAAATAAAAATTTATATCTTTTTATGGTAATAATAATAATACTAAAAGTAATTAGATTTAGTAATGATACTGCTATTAATAGTTTTGATAATAATACTAATAATAAAAATAATGTTAGTAATAATAATAATTTTAATGAAAAGATAATAATGATAAGATAAAAATGTTAGTTTTCATAAAAATAATATTTTAAATAATAATGGTACTCTTAATAAGAATAATGATTCTAATAGAAATTTTAATAGTCATATTATTAATAATACTATATATTTTAATAATACTAATAATAATGATAATAATATTAATTATACTAATAATCTTATTTCTAATATTGGTAATAATAATAACTACTTAATAACAATCAATAATAATTAATAATTATAATAATAATAATAATAAAAATAATGAAATAATAATAATAAGAGTATTAGTAATAACTACCTCAAAGGAGTAGACCTTAAAAAAAATGTCCAAGTCCGGGTTTAAACCCGCGATGTCCCGCTAACCTGAAAACAATCCTAACCATTCCTCCGTTTCTGATTATCTGTTTATTATCATTCCTATATCTATTTATCCCGTATTTCTTTCCTTTTCTTCTTCTTTCCCAATACTATAATCGACTAGAGTTTTACTAAATCATTATCATAATCGTATCACCATGATTTCATAACATCATCATCAATCTAACTAAACGATCATCATCCCTATTGCCATCATTATCATCATAATATGATATCATCATCATTTAATTATTATCATCATATAATTATTATCATTATATATGATTATTATCATCCTCATCTATATATAACCCACTTATCCAATCGGTTATCATCATCATCATTAAATATCATCTTTCATTATCATCAACACCTCATATATACATATAACAGATCGAATTAGCACCAGCAAAAAAACATACGCATATTCAACCTTTTATTGATTGGGCCTACTATGTTGTTGGGCTTATTTTACTAGGAAACAAGTTGGCCCGGCTAGAAATCATGGCAGTCTAATCGATTACTTCAGCAGCCCACCTAATTTAATAATCTAAATACTTGATTAGCCCAACTACTAGATAGGCCCAAGGAAAATTAACCTAATCTAATACGTACTGATTATTTAGTGCATTATTTGTGGGGTTTGTGGTATGGTTCAAAAAAATCAAGAGGACACCACCATTCGTAACAGTGAACGGACATATCATCATTATACAAAATCGCTCATCATCGTTAGTCACCTTATCATTATCATACCGCCCAAATTAACAAGGAGAAGGTTGGTGTCGTGTTTTCTCAAACAGGAGAAAGGATTGAACGAGATATTAAATGGGTCACATGCAGTCCACTATCTCCTTTAAATATCCAAGTGGGGTTATATGTTAGGAATTTGTCGGCCATGAATTGTTAATTTGCTCCACTTGCTATTAGATTAAAACGCCATCTTATATTATAGCCAAATTGGCAAAACCATATACTATGACCTTTTCTATCCTTTTTCACTTATTTAAATAGCTCAATAGAAAAAAAAAAATATAGATTAAGTGGAGGTGGTTACAGTCATGAAAAGGAGTAGTACAGCAGCAGTAAAACAGTTGTGGTTTCTTTGATAATCAGGATTAGGTTTAACGAGTTTAAAGGATTTTTCTTTTGGGGTTACTTCGACAAAGAGAAAAAGAAATAGAAATAAGTAGTGAGCAGCAGCCATTTAAAGTTAAAGTGGAGTGGTGAGTCTTTTTGGTTAATACCTCAGCGAAAAGAAAAACGAGAAGAAAAAGCTATATAATGAGGTTTGTATTTTTTTTTCAAAGAGTAGCAGTAGTAAAAACAATCGACTATGGTTCAATGGTAATGGTGAAGTGGTTGTGAACTATGGTTGTTTGGTGAATATAGTTGTCGAGAAGAAGTTCACTAAAGTGATGGTTTTTCAAATGAGATTAGTAGAGGGATTTAGAGAGAGAGAGAGAGAGAGAGAGATAATGAAGAATATAGTGGCCGGAGTGGTGGTTAGTGGGTTACGTTTGTAATTATAGTAAACGAGCAAGTGATTGTTGGTAGATATCATGGTGGTGTTCGAGTTGATGGTAATAGGAACAAAAGATAACGTTGATGGTTATCTATGGTGTTGGGTGGCGAGGTTGTGGTGTTCAAATTGCATAATTCGAATGACAGTGATGGTTGATCATGTAAGGAATAAGAAGTAAATTAAACTTGGTGATGGTTATAAGGTTTGAAGGAGAAGAAGAATTGAAGGAGAATTAGAAATAGAAATTGTAGACATATTAAAGTAGGGTATGATTGCTAATGATAGTGAGCAATTGAATTACTTTTCTTAACTTTTATGAGATGATTGATTACTAAATAATTAAGATTTGTATCGACGCTAAATCACGGGTAAACAGATAGATAGGAGAAAAGAAAAAAAAAATTAAAGTTTGATGGGATCTATAACAGATTGTATGCGTAATTTATTTGATTGATTTTATATACGTATATTTAATATTAACAAATATAAATATATTAATGATAATATTAATGATAATTTTAATAAGTTGTGCTATAATAATAATAACAATAATTATTAATGATAAAAAATTATTAGTAATAGTGTTATTAAATAATAACAATATTAATATAACAAATTAATTTTAATACATAATTATTTTACATAAATGAAATAAATTTTCTACATTTAATATTTATGAATTAATTATATTACCATATTCACATGAATAACTATATATAGAAATTATATATATATATTTACATATTTATTTACAAATAGTTGTTCGTGAATCATCGAGAACGGTCGATGGTCAATTGAACAGTTCAAAATTTTGAGACTCAACCTAACAGACTTTGCTTATCGTGTCGAGATTATATAAAGATCAAGTTTAAATTTGGTCAGAAATTTCCGGGTCGTCACAGTACCTACCCGTTAAAGAAATTTCGTCCCGAAATTTGATTAGGATGGTCATGACTGACAATAAGAATGTTTTCCTAACGCATACGAGCTAGAAATTAGAGTTTTTATCATCAATGAGTAATATGGATAAAACAATTCATTTATGCGATGAGTGTAGTGACCCGAACTTTTCCATGTTTATATATATTAATTGAGATTGATATTTACATGACTAAATGTTTCCAACGTGTTAAGCAATCAAACTTGTTAAGACTTGATTAAATGAAATAAGTTTCATATAGACAATTGATCACCCAAGTTGACCGGCGATTCACGAACGTTACAAAATTGTAAAAAGTACATGTTGTGGTATATATAGACATATATATATATATAGTTGACATAAGATTATGATGAGTAAGTATCTCACTAAGTATATTAACAATGTGTGATATACTTAAGAAATGAGATTACTAAGTTAAGAAACTCGAAATGATATATATAACGATTATCGTTATGATAACGTCTACTAAATACATATGTATCATATTAAGATATTGATACACTATGTTTAATCATGATAAATGATAATTAAACATGTCATTAAGTGTATTAACAATGAACTACATATGTAAAAACAAGACTACTAACTTCATGATTTCGAAACGAGACATATATGTAACGATTATCGTTGTAACAACATTTAACTGTATATATATCATATTAAGATATATTAATATATTATAATATCATGATAATATAATAATTTAACATCTCATTAGATATAATAAACATTGGGTTAACAACATTTAACAAGATCGTTAACTTAAAGGTTTCAAATCAGCATTTACATGTAACGACTGACGATGACTTAACGACTCAGTTAAAATGTATATACATGTAGTGTTTTAATATGTATTCATACACTTTTGAAAGACTTCAAGACACTTATCAAAATACTTCTACTTAATAAAAATGCTTACAATTACATCCTCGTTCAGTTTCATCAACAATTCTACTCGTATGCACCCGTATTTGTACTCGTACAATACACAGCTTTTAGATATATGTACTATTGATATATACACTCCAATGATCAGCTCTTAGCAGCCCATGTGAGTCACCTAACATATGTGGGAACCATCATTTGGCAACTATCATGAAATATCTCATAAAATTACAAAAATATGAGTAATCATTCATGACTTATTTACATGAAAACAAAATTACATATCCTTTATATCTAATCCATACACCAACGACCAAAAACACCTACAGACACTTTCATTCTTCAATTTTCTTCATCTAATTGATCTCTCTTAAGTTCTATCTTCAAGTTCTAAGTGTTCTTCATAAATTCCAAAAGTTCTAATTGCATAAAATCAAGAATACTCCCAAGATTGCAAGTTTACTTCCAAGTTTTCTAAATCCATTCCAAGTAATCATCCAAGATCAAGAAACCTTTGTTACTTACAGTAGGTTATCTTTCTAATACAAGGTAATAGTCATATTCAAACTTTAATTCAATTTCTATAACTATAACAATCTTATTTCGAGTGGAAATCTTACTTGAAATTGTTTTCGTGTCATGATTCTGCTTCAAGAACTTTCAAGCCATCCAAGGATCCTTTGAAGTTAGATCTATTTTTCTCATTTCCAGTAGGTTTATCCAAGGAACTTGAGGTAGTAATGATGTTCATAACATCATTCGATTCATACATATAAAGCTATCTTATTCGAAGGTTTAAACTTGTAATCACTAGAACATAGTTTAGTTAATTCTAAACTTGTTCGCAAATAAAAGTTAATCCTTCTAACTTGACTTTTAAAATCAACTAAACACATGTTCTATATCTATATGATATGCTAACTTAATGATTTAAAACCTGGAAACACGAAAAACACCGTAAAACCGGATTTACGCCGTCGTAGTAACACCGCGGGCTGTTTTGGGTTAGTTAATTAAAAACTATGATAAACTTTGATTTAAAAGTTGTTATTCTGGGAAAATTATTTTTATTATGAACATGAAACTATATCCAAAAATTATGGTTAAACTCAAAGTGGAAGTATGTTTTCTAAAATGGTCATCTAGACGTCGTTCTTTCGACTGAAATGACTACCTTTACAAAAACGACTTGTAACTTATTTTTCCGACTATAAACCTATACTTTTCTGTTTATATTCATAAAATAGAGTTCAATATGAAACCATAGCAATTTTATTCACTCAAAACGGATTTAAAATGAAGAAGTTATGGGTAAAACAAGATTGGATAATTTTTCTCATTTTAGCTACGTGAAAATTGGTAACAAATCTATTCCAAACATAACTTAATCAACTTGTATTGTATATTATGTAATCTTGAGATACCATAGACACATATACAATGTTTTGACCTATCATGTCGACACATCTATATATATTTCGGAACAACCATAGACACTCTATATGTGAATGTTGGAGTTAGCTATACAGGGTTGAGGTTGATTCCAAAATATATATAGTTTGAGTTGTGATCAATACTGAGATATGTATACACTGGGTCGTGGATTGATTCAAGATAATATATATCTATTTATTTCTGTACATTTAACTGTGGACAACTAGTTGTAGGTTACTAACGAGGACAGCTGACTTAATAAACTTAAAACATCAAAAATGTATTAAAAGTGTTGTAAATATATTTTGAACATACTTTGATATATATGTACATATTTTTTATTGGTTTGTGAATCGACCAGTGGCCAAGTCTTACTTCCCGACGAAGTAAAAAAATCTGTGAAAGTGAGTTATAGTCCCACTTTTAAAATCTAATATTTTTGGGATGAGAATACATGTAGGTTTTATAAATGATTTACAAAATAGACACAAGTACATGAAACTACATTCTATGTTTGAATTATCAAAATCGAATATGCCCCTTTTTATTAAGTCTGGTAATCTAAGAATTAGGGAACAGACACCCTAATTGACGCGAATCCTAAAGATAGATCTATTGGGCCTAACAAACCCCATCCAAAGTACCGGATGCTTTAGTACTTCGAAATTTATATCATATTCGAAGGGTGTCCCGGAATGATGGGGATATTCTTATATATGCATCTTATTAATGTCGGTTACCAGGTGTTCACCATATGAATGATTTTTATCTCTATGTATGGGATGTGTACTGAAATATGAAATCTTGTGGTCTATTGTTACGATTTGATATATATAGGTTAAACCTATAACTCACCAACATTTTTGTTGACGTTTAAAGCATGTTTATTCCCAGGTGAATACTAAGAGCTTCCGCTGTTGCATACTAAAATAAGGACAAGATTTGGAGTCCATGTTTGTATGATATTGTGTAAAAACTGCATTCAAGAAACTTATTTTGTTGTAACATATTTGTATTGTAAAACATTATGTAATGGTCGTGTGTAAACAGGATATTTTAGATTATCATTATTTGATAATCTACGTAAAGCTTTTTAAACCTTTATTGATGAAATAAAGGTTATGGTTTGTTTTAAAATGAATGCAGTCTTTGAAAAACGTCTCATATAGAGGTCAAAACCTCGCAACGAAATCAATTAATATGGAACGTTTTTAATCAATAAGAATGGGACATTTTAGTTGGTATCCGAACGTTGGTCTTAGAGAACCAGAATTTTGCATTAGTATGTCTTATCGAGTTTGTTAGGATGCATTAGTGAGTCTGGACTTCGACCGTGTTTACTTGAAAAATGATTGCTTAACAAATTTTGTTGGAAACTATATATTTTTAACATGTGAATATTATGTTATATATTAATCTCTTAACGTGTTTGATATTATGTGATAGATGTCTACCTCTAGAACAAGTCCCATTGACTCACCTAATAATAATGAAGAGTCAAATGTAAATTGGAATGATTCGTGGACTGATTCACAAGTTCCCGAAGAGGAACCGGAAGAAGAGTCGAAACCGGAAGAAGAATCGGAACCGAAAGAAGAATCTAAACTGGAAGAAGAAATAGAACCAGTGGGGGGAAATAATAAAACGGTTAAGTAGAAGAAAATCCTCAACCAACCCACCAAAGTTAATTATGGTCAATGGTGTTTCCACCAAGGAAGCAAAGTATTGGGAGGATTACCAATTCTCCGATGAATCGGATCCCGACAAGGATTCCAATGATGTTATAGAAATTACCCCAACACAATTTAATAAGGCAAAAGAGAACAATAAGAGAAAGGGCATAAAAATAGAGAAATTTGATTCCAAACCCGATGAACTTTATATGAATCGTCAACACCCGTATTTCTTAAGTTGTGACAATAACCCGGGAACCTCTAAACCACCAGGTTTTTCTAAACCAATGTGGAAAATGACAGCTCGTATTAGGGGAACATCATATATCCCTAGAAACTTGGCAAAACGAACCAAAACCGAAGAAGAAGAAATGAGCGAGTAGGAATAAGATAGTTGTATTCGTGTGGTGTAATATATGTAATATAGTGTGCTTATGCTTTATGATATATGTAAAAATTGCTTGTATTAATAAGTATTTTTTTTATGAATCTAACTCTTGTCTATTTTACAGTATAAAAACACAAAATGGATGGACAACCCAATATTTTAAGAGACCTACCCGGAGACATGATTGATGAAATCTTGTCTAGAGTCGGTCAGAATTCCTCGGCACAACTATTTAAGGCGAGATCAGTTTGTAAGACATTCGAAGAACGTTCCAAGAATGCCTTGGTTTATAAAAGGCTTTCGTTCGAAAGATGGGGGATATCACATTGGGAAATCCATAAGTTACGATGTGTTTACTTTGACGCATATATTGCGGGGAACCCAAATGCTATTTTACGCAACGGGTTAAGAAATTATTTTGACTCAATGTATCCGAATATAGGACTTCGTGATTTAGAAAAAGTGGCTAACATGCAACATAAAGAAGCATGTTATGCTTACGGGTTAGTAATATTCGCTTCTCACCAAAGTGAGAAAAAGAACATCGGGCTACAACTATTAAACAAAACGTTCCCACAAGTGACGGAGTCGGTAATTGGGGTAAGAAATGAGGTTTTTAGGTTGTTACGAGACTGTTGGTCATTACGTAACCTTCATCCTTTTGATGACGTTACAACACGTTGTCTTACTATCGGTCACAATGGTTATGTTCCACAAGACCAAGGATGGGAAGTAGTCCTAGTAAAACCAGAATGCATGACTTGTTTCTGGACGTATGAATTACGTGTCTTTATTGCCTTTGCTGAACGACTTGTGTACTAGCTAGAATTATCTTCACAACTATCTTGTATCAAAGTTATTGTGTGCTATATTTCATGCTTTATGTAAAATAAGCAGTATTGTAAGTTTGTAAAATATTGTGTAAAAGTTTGAACGCGAAATATTATTATAATCAGTTTTTCATATAGAATTGTAGTAGTTGAATTGTATATTAGCTGCTAAGTATTAACTTAACGGGTAGGTACTACCCGAATTTAAACTTATAAAACGCTAATATGAAGAAAAAGCTTTTATAAATGAGTTCATATTATGCTACGAGATACTATTGACTACTCTTAATATTATGTATGATTAACTTGTTTCATTTGACTATTTTGAAGGAAATGGCACCGACTACTCGACACACTGTAAATATGAATGAAGAGGAATTCCGTACTTTTCTAGCTTCAAACATAGCCGCAGTACAGGCTGCGCTGCATACCAACAATAACCTTGGATCTAGCAGTACAGGAAATCGTGTAGGATGTACCTACAAAGAATTCACTGCCTGCAAACCCTTGGAATTTGATGGAACCGAAGGTCCGATCAGATTGAAACGGTGAACCGAGAAGGTCGAATCGGTGTTTGCCATAAGTAAGTGTACTGAAGAGGACAAAGTGAAGTACGCTACGCATACCTTCACAGGTTCTGCGTTAACATGGTGGAATACCTATCTAGAGCAAGTGGGACAAGATGATGCGTACACAATACCGTGGTCAGCATTCAAGCACTTGATGAACGAGAAGTACCGTCCCAGAACCGAGGTCAATAAGATCAAGACAGAACTTAGAGGGTTACGAACCCAAGGATTTGATATTACCACGTATGAAAGACGATTCACAGAATTGTGCCTATTGTGTCCGGGAGCGTTCGAAGATGAGGAAGAGAAGATCGACGCGTTTGTGAAAGGATTACCGAAAAGAATCCAAGAAGATATAAGTTCACACGAGCCCGCCTCCATACAACAGGCATGTAGAATGGCTCACAAACTAGTGAACCAGATTGAGGAAAGAATTAAAGAACAGGCGGCTGAAGAGGCCAATGTGAAGCAAGTCAAAAGAAAGTGGGAGGAAAACGGTGATAAGAATCACCAATACAAAAACAACAACAATTACAACAATAATCGCAACAACTATCCCAACAATCGCAACATCAATCGCAACTACAACAAACGGCCCAACAACAACAACAACAACAACAACAACAACAACTACAACAATCATCCCAACAACAATAACAACCGCAACAACAACAACAACAATAATCAGAAGCAGCTATGCCAAAGGTGTGAAAAGTATCACTCGGGGTTCTGCACCAAATTTTGCAACAAGTGTAAAAGAAATGGTCATAGCGCGGCGAAGTGTGAGGTCTATGGACCAGGAGTTAACAGAACGAAAGGAACAACTGGTGTCGGAACGAGTAATGGCGGAGCAAGTAGTGTCGGAGCAAGTTATGCCAATGTAGTTTGTTATAAATGTGGAAAACCGGGCCACATTATTAGAAATTGCCCGAACCAGGAGAACACGAATGGACAAGGCCGTGGAAGAGTTTTCAATATTAATGCGGCAGAGGCACAGGAAGACCCAGAGCTTGTTACGGGTACGTTTCTTATTGACAATAAATCTGCTTACATTTTATTTGATTCGGGTGCGGATAGAAGATATATGAGTAGAGATTTTTGTGCTAAATTAAGTTGTCCATTGACGCCGTTGGATAGTAAATTTTTACTCGAATTAGCAAACGGTAAATTAATTTCAGCAGATTATATATGCCGGAATCGAGAAATTAAACTGGGTAGCGAAATATTTAAGATTGACTTGATACCAGTAGAGTTAGGGAGTTTTGATGTGATAATCGGTATGGACTGGTTGAAAGAAGTGAAAACAGAGATCGTTTGTTATAAAAATGCAATTTGCATTATACGAGAAAAAGGAAAACCCTTAATGGTGTACGGAGAAAAGGATAACACGAAGCTACATCTTATTAGTAATTTGAAGGCACAATAACTAATAATAAAAGGTTGCTATGCTATTCTAGTACACGTCGAGAAAGTACAAACTGAAGAAAAGAGCATCAATGATATTCCCGTCGCAAAAGAATTTCCCGATGTATTTCCGAAAGAATTACCGGGATTACCCCCACATCGATCTGTTGAATTTCAAATAGATCTTGTACTAGGAGCTGCACCAATAGCTCGTGCTCCTTACAGACTCGCACCCAACGAGATGAAAGAACTGCAAAGCCAATTACAAGAACTTCTAGAGCGTGGTTTCATTCGACCAAGCTCATCACCGTGGGGAGCTCCTATTTTGTTTGTCAAGAAGAAAGATGGTACATTCAGGTTGTGTATCGATTACCGAGAGTTGAACAAACTTACCATCAAGAACCGCTACCCACTACCGAGAATCGACAACTTATTTGATCAACTACAAGGCTCGTCTGCTATTCAAAGATTGACTTACGTTCCGGGTATCATCAAATGCGGGTGAAAGAAGTTGATATTCCAAAGACTACTTTCAGAACACGTTACGGTCATTACGAGTTTATGGTCATGCCATTTGGTTTAACTAATGCACCAGCTGTGTTCATGGACCTTATGAACCGAGTGTGTGGACCATACCTTGACAAGTTTGTCATTGTTTTCATTGATGACATACTTATTTACTCAAAGAATGACCAAGAACACGGTGAACATTTGAGAAAGGTGTTAGAAGTATTGAGGAAGGAAGAATTGTACGCTAAGTTTTCAAAGTGTGCATTTTGGTTGGAAGAAGTTCAATTCCTCGGTCACATAGTGAACAAAGAAGGTATTAAGGTGGATTCGGCAAAGATAGAAACTGTTGAAAAGTGGGAAACCCCGAAAACTCTGAAACACATACGCTAGTTTTTAGGACTAGCTGGTTACTACAGAAGGTTCATCCAAGATTTTTCAAAAATAGCAAAACCCTTGACTGCATTAACGCATAAAGGGAAGAAATTTGAATGGAAGGATGAACAAGAGAAGGCATTTCAATTATTGAAGAAAAAGCTAACTACGGCACCTATATTGTCATTGCCTGAAGGGAATGATGATTTTGTGATTTATTGTAACGCATCAAAGCAAGGTCTCGGTTGTGTATTAATGCAACAGACAAAAGTGATTTCTTATGCATCTAGATAAAATTATACGACGCATGATTTGGAATTAGGCGCGGTTATTTTTGCATTAAAGACTTGGAGGCACTACTTATATGGGGTCAAAAGTATTATATATACCAACCACAAAAGTCTTCTACACATATTTAATCAGAAACAACTGAATATTAGGCAGCGTAGGTGGATTGAATTGTTGAATGATTACGACTTTGAGATTCGTTACCACCCGGGGAAGGCAAATGTGGTAGCCGACGCCTTGAGCAGAAAGGACAGAGAACCCATTCGAGTAAAATCTATGAATATAATGATTCACACTAACCTCACTACTCAAATAAAGGAGGCGCAACAAGGAGTTTTAAAAGCGGGAAATTTAAAGGATGAAATACCCAAAGGATCGGAGAAGCATCTTAATATTCGGGAAGACGGAACCCGGTATAGGGCTGAAAGAATTTGGGTACCAAAATTTGGAGATATGAGAGAAATGGTACTTAGAGAAGCTCATAAAACCAGATACTCAACACATCCTGGAACGGGGAAGATGTACAAGGATCTCAAGAAACATTTTTGGTGGCCGGGTATGAATGCCGATGTTGCTAAATACGTAGGAGAATGTTTGATGTGTTCTAAGGTCAAAGCTGAGCATCAGAAACCATCAGGTCTACTTCAACAACCTGAAATCCCGGAATGGAAATGGGAAAACATTACCATGGATTTCATCACTAAATTACCAAGGACTGCAAGTGGTTATGATACTATTTGGGTAATAGTTGATCGTCTCACCAAATCCGCACACTTCCTACCAATAAGAGAAGATGACAAGATGGAGAAGTTAGCACGACTGTATTTGAAGGAAGTCGTCTCTAGACATGGAATACCAATCTCTATTATCTCTGATAGGGATGGCAGATTTATTTCAAGATTCTGGTAGACATTATAGCAAGCATTAGGAACTTGTCAAGACATGAGTACTGCCTATCATCCACAAACTGATGGGCAGAGCGAAAGAAAGATACAAACGCTTGAAGACATGCTACGAGCATGTGTTATTGATTTCGGAAACAGTTGGGATCGACATCTACCCTTAGCAGAATTTTCCTACAACAACAGCTACCATTCAAGCATTGAGATGGCGCCGTTTGAAGCACTTTATGGTAGAAAGTGCAGGTCTCCGATTTTTTGGAATGAAGTGGGGGATAGACAGATTACGGGTCTGGAGATAATACAAGAAACTACCGAGAAAATCATCCAAATTCAACAACGATTGAAAACCGCCCAGAGTCGATAAAAGAGTTACGCAGACAGTAAAAGAAAAGATATAGAGTTTGAAATTGGAGAAATGGTCATGCTTAAGGTTTCACCTTGGAAAGGCGTTGTTCGATTTGGTAAACGGGGGAAACTAAATCCAAGGTACATTGGACCATTCAAGATTATAGATCGTGTCGGACCAGTAGCTTACCAACTGGAGCTACCTCAACAACTCGCGGCTGTACATAACACTTTCCACGTCTCGAATTTGAAGAAATGTTTTGCTAAAGAAGATCTCACTATTCCGTTGGATGAAATCCAAATCAATGAAAAACTTCAATTCATTGAAGAACCCTTTGAAATAATGGATCGTGAGGTTAAGAGACTTAAGCAAAACAAGATACCGATTGTTAAGGTTCGATGGAATACTCATAGAGGACCCGAGTTCACCTGGGAGAGTGAAGATCAGATGAAGAAGAAATACCCGCATTTATTTCCAGAAGATTCGTCAACACCTTCAACAGCTTAAAATTTCGGGACGAAATTTATTTAACGAGTAGGTACTGTAGTGACCCGAAATTTTCTATGTTTATATATATTAATTGAGATTGATATTTACATGACTAAATGTTTACAACATGTTAAGCAATCAAACTTGTTAATACTTGATTAAATGAAATAAGTTTCATATAGACAATTGATCACCCAAGTTGACCGGCGATTCACGAACGTTACAAAATTGTAAAAAGTACATGTTGTGGTATATATAGACATATATATATAGTTGACATAAGATTATGATGAGTAAGTATCTCACTAAGTATATTAAGAATGTGTGATATACATAAGAAATGAGATTACTAAGTTAAGAAACTCGAAATGATATATATAACGAATATCATTATGATAACGTCTACTAAATACATATGTATCCTATTAAGATATTGATACACTATGTTTAATCATGATAAATGATAATTAAACATGTCATTAAGTGTGTTAACAATGAACTACGTATGTAAAAACAAGACTACTAACTTCATGATTTCGAAACGAGACATATATGTAACGATTATCGTTGTAACAACATTTAACTGTATATATATATCATATTAAGATATATTAATATATCATAATATCATGATAATATAATAATTTAACATCTCATTAGATATAATAAACATTGGGTTAACAACATTTAACAAGATCGTTAACTTAAAGGTTTCAAATCAACATTTACATGTAACGACTAACGATGACTTAACGACTCAGTTAAAATGTATATACATGTAGTGTTTTAATATGTATTCATACACTTTTGAAAGACTTCAAGACACTTATCAAAATACTTCTACTTAATAAAAATGCTTACAATTACATCCTCGTTCAGTTTCATCAACAATTCTACTCGTATGCACCCGTATTTGTACTCGTACAATACACAGCTTTTAGATGTATGTACTATTGGTATATACACTCCAATGATCAGCTCTTAGCAGCCCATGTGAGTCACCTAACATATGTAGGAACCATAATTTGGAAACTAGCATGAAATATCTCATAAAATTACAAAGATATGAGTAATCATTCATGACTTATTTACATGAAAACAAAATTACATATCCTTTATATCTAATCCATACACCAACGACCAAAAACACCTACAAACACTTTCATTCTTCAATTTTCTTCATCTAATTAATCTCTCTCAAGTTCTATCTTCAAGTTCTAAGTGTTCTTCATAAATTCCAAAAGTTCTAGTTGCATAAAATCAAGAATACTTCCAAGATTGCAAGTTTACTTCCAAGTTTTCTAAATCCATTCCAAGTAATCATCCAAGATCAAGAAACCTTTGTTACTTACAGTAGGTTATATTTCTAATACAAGGTAATAATCATATTCAAACTTTAATACAAGGTAATAATCTATAACTATAACAATCTTATTTCGAGTGGAAATCTTACTTGAAATTCTTTTCGTGTCATGATTCTGCTTCAAGAACTTTCAAGCCATCCAAGGATCCTTTGAAGCTAGATCTATTTTTCTCATTTCCAGTAGGTTTATCCAAGGAACTTGAGGTAGTAATGATGTTCATAACATCATTCGATTCATACATATAAAGCTATCTTATTCGAAGGTTTAAACTTGTAATCACTAGAACATAGTTTAGTTAATTCTAAACTTGTTCGCAAATAAAAGTTAATCCTTCTAACTTGACTTTTAAAATCAACTAAACACATGTTCTATATCTATATGATATGCTAACTTAATGATTTAAAACCTGGAAACACGAAAAACACCGTAAAACCGGATTTACGCCGTCGTAATAACACCGCGGGCTGTTTTGGGTTAGTTAATTAAAAACTATGATAAACTTTGATTTAAAGTTGTTATTCTGGGAAAATTATTTTTATTATGAACATGAAACTATATCCAAAAATTATGGTTAAACTCAAAGTGGAAGTATGTTTTCTAAAATGGTCATCTAGACGTCGTTCTTTCGACTGAAATGACTACCTTTACAAAAACGACTTGTAACTTATTTTTCGGACTATAAACCTATACTTTTTCTGTTTAGATTCATAAAATAGAGTTCAATATGAAACCATAGCAATTTGATTCACTCAAAACGGATTTAAAATGAAGAAGTTATGGGTAAAACAAGATTGGATAATTTTTCTCATTTTAGCTACGTGAAAATTGGTAACAAATCTATTCCAACCATAACTTAATCAACTTGTATTGTATATTATGTAATCTTGAGATACCATAGACACGTATACAATGTTTCGACCTATCATGTCGACACATCTATATATATTTCGAAACAACCATAGACACTCTATATGTGAATGTTAGAGTTAGCTATACAGGGTTGAGGTTGATTCCAAAATATATATAGGTTGAGTTGTGATCAATACTGAGATATGTATACACTGGGTCGTGGATTGATTCAAGATAATATATCGATTTATTTCTGTACATCTAACTGTGGACAACTAGTTGTAGGTTACTAACGAGGACAGCTGACTTAATAAACTTAAAACATCAAAAATGTATTAAAAGTGTTGTAAATATATTTTGAACATACTTTGATATATATGTACATATTTGTTATAGGTTTGTGAATCGACCAGTGGCCAAGTCTTACTTCCGGACGAAGTAAAAAAATCTGTGAAAGTGAGTTATAGTCCCACTTTTAAAATCTAATATTTTTGGGATGAGAATACATGCAGGTTTTATAAATGATTTACAAAATAGACACAATTACATGAAACTATATTCTATGGTTGAATTATCGAAATCGAATATGCCCCTTTTTATTAAGTCTGGTAATCTAAGAATTAGGGAACAGACACCCTAATTGACGCGAATCCTAAAGATAGATCTATTGGGCCTAACAAACCCCATCCAAAGTACCGGATGCTTTAGTACTTCGAAATTTATATCATATCCGAAGGGTGTCCCGGAATGATGGGGATATTCTTATATATGCATCTTGTTAATGTCGGTTACCAGGTGTTCACCATATGAATGATTTTTATCTCTATGTATGGGATGTGTATTGAAATATGAAATCTTGTGGTCTATTGTTACGATTTGATATATATAGGTTAAACCTATAACTCACCAACATTTTTGTTGACGTTTAAAGCATGTTTATTCTCAGGTGAATACTAAGAGCTTCCGCTGTTGCATACTAAAATAAGGACAAGATTTGGAGTCCATATTTGTATGATATTGTGTAAAAACTGCATTCAAGAAACTGATTTCGATGTAACATATTTGTATTGTAAACCATTATGTAATGGTCGAGTGTAAACAGGATATTTTAGATTATCATTATTTGATAATCTACGTAAAGCTTTTTTAACCTTTATTTATGAAATAAAGGTTATGGTTTATTTTAAAATGAATGCAGTCTTTGAAAAACGTCTCATATAGAGGTCAAAACCTCGCAACGAAATCAATTAATATGGAACGTTTTTAATCAATAAGAACGGGACATTTCAATGAGTACGAGTGAAACTATCACAAAAGAGTGAAATGAGAAAATGTAGATTCGTCATATCTTTTGACGTGGATATGATTGATTTTCGAAATTCAAGGGATTTAAAAGAAAATCTTCGTAATAAGATTTGGTTCTTCGGTAATGCAATAATCTACATTTATTGCTGTGTCAGATATTTCACTATAAATCCACTTTTTACGTTCCATTAATTTTCACCACCTCAATAGTTTCTTTCTTAGTTCATACATCCAAAAGATTGTGAAAATGCTTAATCCAGTTCTGATTCTTGTCCTTATCCTTACTATCGCAACAATCATTCTCCTTTCCCAACTTCCACCGGAGGAATCTGTTTTCATCTAGTTCGCCCTTGGGGTTATATTGTTTTTAATTCTCCCGTGTCCTTATGTTGCGATAAACATTGACATACACGGTTTGTAATTTATGTGTTGGTATTGGGCTTTATATCCTCCTTTATATTTCGGAGCTCCATGCTTTTGTTTTCTGTTCTCAACTTTAAATAATTCAAGTAATGGTCCGGAATTCGTAGGTATGGAGTTTCGAATGTACATGACTAATGTTCTAATAGAGAAATAGTAATAGCACGATCTTGATTGGTTAAATTACCGGAATTCAAGAGAAAAGATAGGACTATCAGAAAGATATATTCCTGATATGTTTGGAGATCAGGTAGAATGTAAGAGTCATGTAACATGGCACCTGATGACGTTAGGGTCTGTGAATCCTCAAGTTCCATTAGAAACTTAGCATGACTTACTGTAATAAAATCATGTTGATCAAGTATCATTATATTATACTAACTCATGCTTCAGTTCCCAACATTACTTCAAAAATATTCATACTTTAAACTCAAAGGTTTCAGAATTTAGAAACTAAACAGTTTCCTAGATAATGCGAAGAAATAAATGATTTCGGATAAGAATAATTATTGAAATATTTTCAGAAATATGGAGGATATTTATAATGAAAGATACGATGATATCTTAGAATTTCTAACATCAGAGGATATTGAAAAATATTTTCCGCAGGGGTTTAAAGTTAGACGCAAAGTATTTGTTAATGACTTCAGCAGATACTGAATCATTTAGATTCTTTGAAGGCAGGTGCAGTCTTTGTGATTTATCCACAACCTCCTTCATACTTTGCTCAATCCATTTTCTAGTTCCAAAACTTCTCTTTTTCTGAGCTTTGCCAATACACTATTTTTTTATCATCAAACTTTTCTCTACTACGGTTGTCTACAGTTTCTGCTGCTTCATTCAGCTTTTTCAAAACTTCAGAGAACTAAATCGTAGATTGGGGTGTTTTTCAGAAAATTCGCATTCGAAGTATGTAAGTCTTGCAGGTAGACGTTATATGTATATTTATAATTGTCAGCGTAGAAATGCTACGAAATTCAAAATACTGATTGCTAATTCCCGGTAATTGGTACATCAGTTTTTGTTACAAGATGCGGGTGAGTACCTGATAGAGTTTCAATGAAGGTAATGTTTTTTTGAAAAGTCAAAGATCAATGAAGTTGTTGATAAGTTTACTGCTAATCTGGTGGGATATAAACGTTCCCCGGTAACAATGATGAAAGGGTAATCATTATAATAAGGCTTATTCGAATGAACAATTGAAGTTAGTTTGCTGGAGCTATGACAAAACTGTCTATTTTTAGAAGGGATTGAAAAGTTATTTTAGCTAGTAAATGCCAAAAGGTCTGACACGGATACGTGTTAAATTATAACTTTGGTTTCGAGGTTTTTTTTTTCAGGTACATAACTGTGGGTAACATGTGGTTGGATCATCATCTCGATTGCTCATTATTTGAAGTATCTTCAGGAATTTCGGAGGGTTTGAACACAAATTGTAATCGTTAATATACATATGATGTTCTAACACAGTTTTGAAGTCAAAGTATAGCTTTGAAAGATGTAAGGATCTAAGAGTGATGATTTTTGGTTATATCTCGAATTGAATTCTGCGATTTCAAAATCAGAATATGTAATTGATTTTGAATGAGTATGGTTGTTTTGATTTCTATGAAAGAATGTATATTGTTATGAAAATAGTGAGTATAGTTGATGATTGCTGAATCAAATTCGAAGAATGTAACATATTAATTGTGAATTTATATATCTCTCAGTTATTATCTACCCGTTAAAAAAAGTTTCACAATTAATATTTTGTACAACAAAATTTTATCACAGTCTTTATGAAAATATATATGTGCATATTTTTCTTCAGCTGTAACATAGATTTAATGAGTTAATATTAAATTAAACTCATTTGATTTACGGTTGAAACTAGAATTGAATAATCCCTAAAGACTTTAGAAATTACATAACCTTTACAAAGTATTTATTCAATAAAATTGAAATTATGAATCAATACTTTGTTATTTGTTCATGCGTGAAATTCTTGTGAACTTTGCAAGATACGAATAATGTTATCTGAAAAGTTTCGAGTTCATCGATGATGAAAGTGTAAAATCAAACATATATTTGAATAATACACCTGATTTACTATGAATTGAGATTTATTGAATTGAGACAGAGATTGTAGTTAACGATGGTTAAGTTGCAGACGAAGGACGTACAGCATTGCATATTTTTAATTTGAATTAACCGAGTAGTTAAGATTCACACATAATAGCTTAGTACGGAAAGATTTATTTTGATCTTAAAATTTATATATGTTTAAAATATACATATAATTTCTTCTGAGGGAATGAGTTAATACTTCATAACTCATTAATACAATATACGCATTATTGATTCGGAATAATGTCCACGGTGATTCTTGAACTGACGGCGTTTGTGATGTTATAGGTGTTGCTGATTCTGACGATGCTGACGGCACTGACTGTGCTGATGATGCTAACAGTACTGTTGATGATGTTGGTAAAACAAGTCTAACTTGTAAATCGTACATCGATCAAAGTTTCTACTCTACCGTCTCTGTTCACTCATCTGATTTACGGTCAGAATTAAATAATCTCTAAGACTTTAGAGATTACATAATCGCCGTAAAGATATCTCTTCAATGAAGTTATGAATTAATACTTCATCGTTTGTTGTTGTTGATATTCCTTAATATCTACAGAGCGTATGACACTGGTGCTCGTGGGACAGATTGTAAAGTTGAGGTTTACGACGCGGTTGTGGTTGGAGGTGGTAATGGTACAGTTGGTGTTGCTGATGGTGGTACTGTTTATGCTGCTGGTGCTGCTGCTGGTGTTTGTAACCTTTGCACCGTATTCTCCAAAACCACTACCCGAGCGCGAAGTTCGTTGACTTCTTCTATTATTCCGGGATGATCGGTGGTTCGAATGAGTGGGTGAATAAAATCTAGAATTTGAGATAATATATAATCGTGACGAGACACTCTAGAAATGAGAGAGAAAATGGTGTCTCGGACAGGTTCGCCGGTAAGTGCTTTAGGTTCTTCGCCAAGAGGGCAATGTGGTGGATGGAAGGGATCACCTTCTTCTTGTCTCCAATGATTTAGGAGGCTACGAACCCATCCCTAATTCATCCAGAATAGATGATGGCTGATTGGTTGATCCATTCCGGTCACACTGCTTTCGGAGCTCGAGTGAAACTCATATCGAAATCCGAGGGACTTGAACTAGTGGCGAGTTCCATTTCGTACGATTGAATAAAGGATTTTTCGATATGAAATGATTTCTGGCTATCGGATGGCATTCTAATTACATAGAATATCTATATATATAGAACAAAAGATTTCGTGGATTACGGAGGATTTTACGGAATATGTCAGACAAAGTTTACAGTAACAGATACGCTAAGATATAAATTAGCAGATATGCTAAGATATGAATTTTGTCTATACACTATTCATGTAATTAATGCATAAGATTTGTCTAGAGTAAGAATGATAAGCATAGTTTCTGACAAGATATGATAAGAAAAACTTTTTAACATGCAACTAAGGTCGAAGTCCAGACTCACTAATGCATCCTAATGACTATAAGTTAGTCACACTAATGCAGACCTGATTCGCTAAGACCACAGCTCTGATACCACATGAGACGACCCGTCCAAATCCATAAGAACGAATACAATAACATATGGTTACATCGCGGGGTATTTGACCTCTATATGATAAATTTTACAAACATTGCATTCATTTTTAAAAGACAGACTTTCATTTCATCGAAAGTTGACAGGAATGCATACCATTCCATAACATCCAAACTATAAATGACCTAATCTGTCATTTACTTTAGTAATAATCTGTAATGAACTCAATGACTTGAATGCAACATCTTTTGAAATATGTCATGAATGACTGCAAGTAATATCTCTAAAATGAGCAAATGCACAGCGGAAGATTTCTTTCAAACCTGAGAATAAACATGCTTTTAAGTGTCAATCAAAAGGTTGGTGAGTTCATTAGTTTATTGTAATCAATCATTTCCATAATTTTAATAGACCACAAGATTTCATTTAATCAATAATCATACACTCGTAAGTGTTTAAAATTCATTCATATGGATTGAACACCTGGTAACCGACCTTAACAAATGCATCTAGAATATCCCCAAAAAATAAAGTCGAAGTACTAAAGCAGTTCAAATTCTCTGACGGGGGCTTGTCAATGGCCCATAGATCTATCTTTAGGATTCGCGTCAATTGGTGGCAATTATAATAAACACCAATTCTTAGGTTACCAAGTTCAACAAGGGCGATATCCGGTATAACAATTCAACCATAGAATGTAGTTTCGATTACTTGTGTCTATTTCGTAAAACATTTATAAAAACGCATGTATTCTCAGTCCCAAAAATATATATTGCAAAAGTATTTAAAAAGGGAGTAATGAAACTCATCATACTGTATTTTGTAGTAAAAATACATATGACGTCATTGAACAAGTGTAGGGTTGGTCTCGGATTCACGAACCTATATTATTCATATATTTATTAAAGCATATACTTGTAATTGAACAAGTTTAGATATTATTATTAATTGTTATTCTAATAACTTGTATGTTTCATTGGTAACTGTATTAACTATATTTATTTTATATACTTTAAATAAATAATTAGTATTTATTATGAAAATATTAAGGTTGTTATGTGATATGTTTTAAATATATTCTTATATAGCTATTTATTTGGTAAAATAATATTAATAATAATAATAATAAATAAAAATTTGTATCTTTTTATGGTAATAAAAATAATACTAAAAGTAATTAGATTTAGTAATGATACTACTATTAATAGTTTTTATAATAATACTAATAATAAAAATAATGTTAGTAATAATAATAATTTTAATGAAAAGATAATAATGATAAGATAAAAATGTTATTTTTCATAAAAATAATATTTTAAATAATAATGGTACTCTTAATAAGGATAATGATTCTAATAGAAATTTTAATAGTCATATTATTAATAATACTATATATTTTAATAATAATAATAATGATAATAATATTAATTATACTAATAATCTTATTTCTAATATTGGTAATAATAATAACTACTTAATAACAATCAATAATAATTAATAATAATTATAATAATAATAAAAAAAATAATAATGAAATAATAATAATAAGAGTATTAGTAATAACTACCTCAAAGGAGTAGACCTTAAAAAAAATGTCCAAGTCCGGGTTTAAACCCGCGACGTCCCGCTAACCCGAAAACAATCCTAACCATTCCTCCGTTTCTGTTTATCTGTTTATTATCATACCCATATCTATTTATCCTGTATTTCTTTCCTTTTCTTCTTCTTCCCCAATACAATAATCGACTAGAGTTTTACTAAATCATTATCATAATCGTATCACCATGATTTCATAACATCATCATCAATCTAACTAAACGATCATCATCCCTATCACCATCATTATCATCATAATATGATATCATCATCATTTAATTATTATCATCATATAATTATTATCATTATATATGATTATTATCATCCTCATCTATATATAACCCACTTATCCAATCGGTTATCATCATCATCATTAAATATCATCTTTCATTATCATCAACACCTCATATATACATATAATAGATAGAATTAGCACCAGCAGAAAAACATACGCATATTCAACCTTTTCTTGATTGGGCCTGCTATGTTGTTGGGCTTATTTTACTAGGAAACAAGTTGGCCCGGCTAGAAATCATGGCAGTCTAATCGATTACTTCAGCAGCCCACCTAATTTAATAATCTAAATACTTGATTAGCCCAACTACTAGATAGGCCCAAGGAAAATTAACCTAATCTAATACGTACTGATTATTTAGTGCATTATTTGTAGGGCTTGTGGTATGGTTCGACAAAAGCAAGAGGATACCACCATTCGTAACAGTGAACGGACATATCATCATTATACAAAATCGCACATCATCGTTAGTCACCTTATCATTATCATACCACCCAAATTAATAAGGAGAAGGTTGGTGTCGTGTTATCTCAAACAGGAGAAAGGATTGAACGAGATATTAAATGGTTCACATGCAGTCCACTATCTCTTTTAAATATCCAAGTGGGGTTATATGTTAGGAATTTGTCGGCCATGAATTGTTAATTTGCTCCACTTGCTATTAGATTAAAACGCCATCTTATATTATAGCCAATTGGCAAAACCATAGACTATGACCTTTTCTATCCTTTTTCATTTATTTAAATAGCTCAATAGAAAAAAAATATAGATTGAGTGGAGGTGGTTACAGTCACGAAAAGGAGTAGTACAGCAGCAGTAAAACAGTTGTGGTTTGACGAGTTTAAAGGATTTATCTTTTGGGGTTTCTTCAACAGAAAGAAAAAGAAACGGAAATAAGCAGTGAGCAGCAGCCATTTAAAGTTAAAGTGGAGTGGTGAGTCTTTTTGGTTAATACCTCAGCGAAAAGAAAAACGAGAAGAAAAAGCTATATAATGAGGTTTGTATTTTTTTTTTCGAAGAGTAGCAGTAGTAAAAACAATCGACTATGGTTCAATGGTAATGGTGAAGTGGTTGTGAACTATGGTTGTTTGGTGAATATAGTTGTCGAGAAGAAGTTCACTAAAGTGATGGTTTTTCAAATGAGATTAGGAGAGGGATTTAGAGAGAGAGAGAGAGATAATGAAGAATATAGTGGCCGGAGAGGTGGTTGGTGGGTTACGTTTGTAATTACAGTAAACGAGCAAGTGATTGTTGGTAGATATCATGGTGGTGTTCGAGTTGATGGTAATAGGAACAAAAGATAACGTTGATGGTTGTCTATGGTGTTGGGTGGCGAGGTTGTGGTGTTCAAATTGCATAATTCGAATGACAGTGATGGTTGATCATGTAAGGAATAAGAAGTAAATTAAACTTGGTGATGGTTATAAGGTTTGAAGGAGAAGCAGAATTGAAGGAGAATTAGAAACAGAAATTGTAGACATATTAAAGTAGGATATGATTGCTAATGATAGTGAGCAATTGAATTACTTTTCTTAACTTTTATGAGACAATTGATTCCTAAATAATTGAGATTTGTGTCGACCCTAAATCACGGGTAAACAGATAGATAGGAGAAAAGAACAAAAAAATTAAAGTTTGATGGGATCTATAACAGATTGTATGCGTAATTTATTTGATTGATTTTATATACGTATATTTAATATTAACAAATATAAATATATTAATAATAATAATAATAATAATAATAATAATAATAATATTAATGATACTTTTAATAAGTTGTGTTATAATAATAATAACAATAATTATTAATGATAAAAAATTATTAGTAATATTGTTATTAAATAATAACAATATTAATATAACAAATTAATTTTAATACATAATTATTTTACATAAATGAAATAAATTTTCTACATTTAATATTTATGAATTAATTATATTACCATATTCACATGAATAACTATATATAGAAATTATATATAGATTTAGATATTTATTTACAAATAGTTGTTCGTGAATTGTCGAGAACGATCGATGGTCAATTGAACAGTTCAAAATTTTGAGACTCAACCTAACAGACTTTGTTTATCGTGTCGAGATTATATAAAGATCAAGTTTAAATTTGGTCAGAAATTTTCGGGTCGTCACACCGACGAAATTTAAAATGCGTAAAATAAATAACAAAAATTAAATAACAATAAATAAAATTGCGATAATTAAAATTGCGATAAATAAATTGGGATAATTAAATTGCGATAATTAAAATGTAACAGGGAATTAGGAACAGTTATCTGGAAACAGTTAGCTAGGAATAGTTAGCGTGGATGCTTAACAGAATTTCTCATAGTTAATTTTTTTGTTTCTAACAAATTTTATTTTTGTCAAATGTTTTCTTCATTATGCCACTTTTTGGATTCTGATAAGTCAAAATCCAAATATGAAATTAAATGAAAATGGTTATTCTGTGGTGAACGGATTCGTATATCTGTGGATGTAAGTAGGATAGTAAATGGTTGTTGAATCAGATTCGAAAAATGTACAGTGTAACTTATTAATGTGAAATCTAAATATTTATCGGGTATTACTAACCCGTTAAAATATTTTCACCATTAACAGTTTGTACAAAAGAATTTTTAATTACAATCTTTATGAAAACATATATACATATATATTTTCTACAGATGTAATCATGAATTTGATGAGTTAATATGATATTAATCTCATTTGCTTTTTGGTTTGAGCTAGAATAAATAATCTCTAAAACATTAGAAATTACATAATCTCCATGTAGAACGAAGATACTTGATGTAGAACGATACGTAGAATGAAGATCATTCTTGGGGTATAAATTGTGATATTGTGGCTTGTGGTGTTGATGGTACGGGTGCTGTTGCTGGTGGTTCTGTTGGTGTCAGTGATGTTGCTGAAGCTGGTAAGTTTTGAACCATATTCTCCAAAGCCACTACTCGAGCGCAAAGCTCGTTGACTTCTTCTATGACCCCGGGATGATTGGCGGTTCGGACGAACGGATGAATAAGATCTAAAATTCGTGATAGTATATAATCATGGTGAGATACTCTGGAAATGAGAGAGAAAATGGTGTTTCAGACTGGTTCGCCGGTAAGTGCTTTAGGTTCTTCGCCAAGAGGTGAATTCGGTTGATGAAAAGGATCACCTTCTTCGTATCTCCATTGATTAAGTCGACTTTGAACCCATCCTCAATTCATCCAGAATTTAAAATGACTAATTAGTTGATCCATTTCGTTTACACTGCTTTCGGATCTCAAGTGTGTATCCATATCGAAATAGCTGTCAGAATTCGAGGAACTTGAACTAGTGGCGAGTTCCATCTTATACAATCAAGGAATGATTTTTGATATGTACTGATTTTCGAATATCGAATGATATTCTAATTACATAGAATACTTATATAGTACAGAAGATCACGTAGATTACGGAGGAATTTACAGAATATGTCAGGCAGAGTTTACAGTAACAGATACGCTAAGATATGAATTTTGTCTATACACTATTCAAGCAATCAATGCAGTAAGATGTGTCTAGACTAAGAATGATAAGTAGGCAATTTCCTACAGATGATAAGTGGATGATTTCTGACTAGAAATGATAAGCAAAACTTTTGACATGCAGACACGGTCGAAGTCCAGACTCACTAATGCATCCTAACAACTATCATTTAGACACACTAATGCAAGACCTGGTTCACTAAGACCACCGCTTTGATACCAACTGAAAGGACCCGTTCATATCGATTATAAATCATTCACAATAGTTGATTTCATTGCGAGGTATTTGACCTCTATATGATACATTTTACAAACATTGCATTCTTTTTTAAAAGATAAACTTTCTTTACATCGAAAGTTGACGGCATGCATACCATTTCATAATATATCCAACTATAATTGACTTAATAATAATCTTGATGAACTCAACGACTCGAATGCAACGTCTTTTGAAATATGTCATGAATGACTCCAAGTAATATCTCTAAAATGAGCAATTGCACAGCGGAAGATTTCTTTCATACCTGAGAATAAAAATGCTTTCAAGTGTTAACCAAAAGGTTGGTGAGTTCATTAGTTTATCGTAATCAATCATTTCCATTATTTAAATAGACCACAAGATTTCATATTTCAATTTCTCATAATCATCATGCATGCATATAGCCATCTGCATAAAAATCATTCATATGGATTGAACACCTGGTAACCGACATTAAACATAATGCATAGAATATCCCCACAGACATCGACGTCTGTATAATAATAATCTCGAAGTACTAAAGCCATCCATAAACATGAATGGGGGTTGTTAGGCCCAATAGATCTATCTTTAGGATTCGCGTCAATTAGGGGCCATTTCCCTAATTCTTAGGTTACCAGACTTGAAGGGCGATATTCGATTTCGATAATCCAACCATAGAATGTAATTTCGATTACTTGTGTCTTTTTCGTAAAACATTTATAAAAGCAGTGCATGTATTCTCAGTCCCAAAAATATATATTGCAAAAGCATTTAAAAAGGGAGCAAATGAAACTCACGATACGATATTTTGTAGTAAAAATATGCATACGACGGAACTGAACAATGCAAGGTTGGCCTCAGATTCACAAACCTATATCAAGTATATATATTAACACATATAATCGTAATCGAACAAGTTTTATGTATTATTAGTAATTGTTATTTTAGTAACTTTTATGTTTCATTAATAACTAAATTAGCTATATTTATTTGATATACTTTAGATAAATAATTAGTATTTATTATGAAAATATTAATTTTGTTATGTGATATGTATTAAATATATTCTTATATAGCTTATTTATTTGGTAAAATAATATTAATAATAATAATATTATTAAATAAAAATTTTGTATCTTTTTATGATAATAATAATACTAAAAATAACTAGATTTAGTAATGATACTGATATTAATAGTTTTGATAATAATACTAATAATAATAATAATAACTATAATAATTTTTAATATTAATGATAATGGTTTTAATCCTAATGATACAACTAATAATAATCTAATTAGTAATAATAATAATACTTATAATAATAATAGTAATAATAATCTTAATATTAATATTAATGATGATACTAATTACAATAATAACACTTATGATAATAATATAAATGATAATCATATTACTAATAATCATACATTTATAAAAAAAATCATATTTTTAAGGATGATAATATTATTAGCAATAACAATAATATTAATAATAATAATAATAATTTTAATTATAATCATAATAATAATAATGAACGATAATCTAATAATACTTGTGTTAGTAATAATAATAATAATAATAATAATAATAATAATAATAATAATAATAATAATAATAATAATAATAATAATAATAATAAATAGAGTAAAATTACTACCTCAAAGAAGTAGCCCTTAGAAAAATGCCCAAGTCCGGGTTTGAACCCGCAACCTCTCGATAACCCGATAATATCCATAACCATTCCTCTATTTATTTATTTCATGACATAAATCGCCCATTAAACCTTTTAAGCTATAAAAACCTATTTCCCTCTTCTTCATCTTTGGCCCAACAAACAAATACGGCCCAATACAAAACAGTCCATCTGTTTAATCTATTATATTAATTAGTAGAAGCCCAAAGTTAAGGTCCACTAATATGAAATATGGAACCCAGGATGTAATACAAATTGGGTTTTTAAATTTCTGTTTTGCTCGATCAGAATCAAACAAACAATCATCGTTCTTTCTTTGTTACCTCACCATCCTCACAATTTGAACAGAGACAAAACAGCAGCATCATCGTTAATCTTCATCATTAAATTATTATTATAACATCTTTAACATCATCAAATCAATGGATATCATAATCACATCATCATTGTGATTCTAATGTTCATCGTCATCAACATGTCACTGTGTCACTATCATAGTCAATTAACATCACCATTGATTCCTCTTGTTCATCGTTTTGCAGCTCGTATAATAACCAGTTAAAAAGAAACACTACAACTAGCAGCTATAGTCAAACAAATTTGGGTTATCACCCTTTGAATAGTAGTAGTAATAAAAAAATGGGTTTAGTTTTGGTGCTTGCTTCATACCAGAACAGAAGTTTGCAGCAGTAACAACGAACTCAGTGGCACAACATTAATGTTTGGGTGATGTTTGGGTCTCGAACAACTGTAGTAGCAGTAGTATATGCAGCTTAATCATGGTGACTGTTATGGGTTCGAGTAGAAAATATTAACAAAACAGCGAGTATCAGACGATGGACTGTTTGGACCGAATATCACAATAGCAACAGCAATGATTTAATGGGTTTTCATGGATGGTCGATGGGTGTGAGTTCACAATGAAAATAGAGAGAGGAGAGAGAATAGTGAGAGAGAAAGGAGAGATGGGTTATGGTGATTTGAAATTGGTGGTGATAATAAGGTGGTGGAACATGGTTGCAGTGGCGGTGGTTTGTTCGAGAGGATGGTGAAGTGGTGGGTTGATTAAAATATCACGTAAGTATATGAATATATATATAAATGGAAAGAGATAGTGGTGGTAGCGGTTGTAGGTGAGGATGAAGGTAGATCAAAGTGAGTTTCGATTTCGTGCTTGAGTAACGAGAACCGTATGGGTTCAATTATGGTTGCAGTCTTCAGGTTGGGAAGTTCATGGTGGCGGTTGTTTAGGTGGCTCACGGTGGTGATGAATGTTGCTTCGGTCAAATATAGAAGAGAGAAAATAAATGATGATGGTTCAATTCATATATGCAGTGTATATGTAATCTCACTATCTAAATATATACATAAGTTATATAGATGTAATTTTAATAATAATTAATAATTAATATTAATAATAATAAGGTAGCAAATGTCAATAAAGTAAAAGAAGAAGAAAACAAAGAAGTGAATTGTGATGACCCGAAAATTTCCGACTAAATTTAAACTTTATCTTTATATTATTCTGACACGATAAGCAATGTTTGTTAAGTTAAATCTCAAGGATTTTAAACTATGTTTATACATTCATTTAAACCTCGACCAAATTCCAATGATTCACGAACCATTAAATGAACATATATGAATATGTATGTATATGTGTATATGTTATAAATTGAAAATGTCAACAAAGTATTTAAAAGTATAATGCTTTATATGAACGTATTTATTTCAATATGATTATCGATGAAATTAAAAAAAATATATTAAATGATTGAATTATCAGAAACATTGAATTATGATTACAAGTCTCTGTTGAGAGGTCCACTATGATTTGAGAAATCTATTCCTCTTAACGATATTCGGAATAATTTGTAAAGCTATTTATAAATAAAAATAAAAAGTGTCATTTACGAAAGTTAGACAAAAGCTAGTGGAGAATTGGTTTCCATAATATTCTATTAATCTATTTTCAAACGTACAAAAACGTTTTCAGTTTAAAAAAAACTTTATTATTAAACTTTTATAAATATCTAGAATCACTTTTGACAACTCATTACTTAACCAGTATAATAAATATAACGATATTTATATTTTATTTCATTAAATATATATAACGATTTAAATTAATATTATATATATTTATACGAGTATTATACATACATAGTTTTTATACTTTTACTATACTTTAACTTTTCCTTTACTTTACTTTTACTTTACTTTAACTTTAATAATTCATACTTTAATAATTCACTTTAATAATTCATACTTTAATAATTCACTTTAATAATTCATACTTTAATAATTCACTTTAATAATTCATACTTTAATAATTCACTTTAATAATTCACTTTAATAATTCATACTTTAATAATTCACTTTAATAATTCATACTTTAATAATTCAAAAATCTATTATAAATAGAATTCAATAGGTTTCATTATTTCATAGAAACTTGAAAATATATTTCTCTAAACTCTCTCAATCGATTTACATATATATATATATATATATATATATATATATATATATATATATATATATATATATATATATATATTTGCTCTGTATTATTTCAAGATATTATTAGTATACATAAAATATTACGACGGAGTGATGTCCGAGTGATTTTCAAAATAGTTTTTTGAATGAGTCGAAGCTAAGGAAATTATGGGTTATAGCTATGGAAGTGATGGGTATGGTTCATGGGTATGCTCGTGAGGTCAATCTAGTGTTTATCATCTCCGTTGCGTCTACGTACTTTCCTGCAATATTGAATCTCAATATTGATACGTGAGCACTCATAACTTAACTTTTATATATCAATAGTGTATCCCTAACTAGTGCTCGAGTATATAGGATTATCCATGCTTGTACATTCGATATTGTCCTTAGATAGGTTTGTTGAATCCTGAATTAGATACATATGCTACTGAGATAGGGTATATGATATGCATGTCATTGGAAAGCTAGCGAAAAATTAAGAACTTTTCATTTAGATATCGAATGGTTTCGATGAACGGATTAGAAGTTATAGTCAACTGAATTTTAGTATTATTGTTAAAATGATTATTATTACTATCATCGTTATTATTTTAATAGAAATATCATTGTTATTATAAAATATCATTATTACTATTATGTTAGTATTATCATTTTATCATAATACCATTTTTAGTAAATATAAATATTGTTATTTTTTATAGAATAATAATAATTATTATTACAAAATAATACAACTTTTACTTATTATTATTATGATCAATATTATTTTATCAAATAAATAGGGGATACAAAGATATTTTTCACCACGCGTAATATAATTACATTAATAATACTTACCACTATAGTTTTACGATATTAAGTGAACTTTATAAATTTTACTACTTAAGATATATAAAAGTATATTTTATCATATATAAACGTTAATATAAATTTTTATTAATAAATGACTTTTATTATTATAAAATCTAATAAATATATTTAAATATATAAAACGACTATAGTTAAGTTATATAATAAAAAAGTATAAATTTTAGAAGTCATTTTGGGTCAAGTTGACTTTTGTTGACTTTTGCATATTAGTCTCGAGCATTAGGATTGTGGTACACTATGACTTGACAAAAAATTGTTAGACAAATATTGACCAACATATAAATATATATAATCAATATAGGTTCGTGAATCCGAGGCCAACCTTGCACTTGTTAAATGACGTTATATGTATTTTTACTACGAAATACAGTATGGTGAGTTTCATTTGCTCCCTTTTATATATATTTTTGGGACTGAGAATACATGCGATGTTTTTATAAATGTTTTACGAAATAGGCACAAGTACTAAAACTAATTCTATGTGGGTTTAAACCAGAAATATACCCTTAGCTTGGTAACATTATGTAGTGACCCGAACTTTTCCATGTATATATATATTAATTGAGATTGATATTTACATGATTAAATGTTTCCAACATGTTAAGCAATCAAACTTGTTAAGACTTTATTAATTGAAATATGTTTCATATAGACAATTGACCACCCAAGTTGACCGGTGATTCACGAACGTTAAAACTTGTAAAAACTATATGATGACATATATATGGATATATATATAGTTAACATGATACTATGATAAGTAAACATATCATTAAGTATATTAACAATGAACTACATATGTAAAAACAAGACTACTAACTTAATGATTTTTAAACGAGACATATATGTAACGATTATCGTTGTAAAGACATTTAATGTATATATATCATATTAAGAGATATTCATACATGATAATATCATGATAATATAATAATTTAAAATCTCATTTGATATTATAAACAATGGGTTAACAACATTTAACAAGATCGTTAACCTAAAGGTTTCAAAACAACACTTACATGTAACGACTAACGATGACTTAACGACTCAGTTAAAATGTATATACATGTAGTGTTTTAATATGTATTTATACACTTTTGAAAGACTTCAATACACTTATCAAAATACTTCTACTTAACAAAAATGCTTACAATTACATCCTCGTTCAGGTTCATCAACAATTCTACTCGTATGCACCCGTATTTGTACTCGTACAATACACAGCTTTTAGATGTATGTACTATTGGTATATACACTCCAATGATCAGCTCTTAGCAGCCCATGTGAGTCACCTAACACATGTGGGAACCATCATTTGGCAACTAGCATGAAATATCTCATAAAATTACAAAAATATGAGTAATCATTCATGACTTATTTACATGAAAACAAAATTACATATCCTTTATATCTAATCCATACACCAACGACCAAAAACACCTACAAACACTTTCATTCTTCAATTTTCTTCATCTAATTGATCTCTCTCAAATTCTATCTTCAAGTTCTAAGTGTTCTTCATATATTCTACAAGTTCTAGTTACATAAAATCAAGAATACTTTAAAGTTTGCTAGCTCACTTCCAATCTTGTAAGGTGATCATCCAACCTCAAGAAATCTTTGTTTCTTACAGTAGGTTATCATTCTAATACAAGGTAATAATCATATTCAAACTTTGGTTCAATTTCTATAACTATAACAATCTTATTTCAAGTGATGATCTTACTTGAACTTGTTTTCGTGTCATGATTCTGCTTCAAGAACTTCGAGCCATCCAAGGATCCGTTGAAGCTAGATCCATTTTTCTCTTACCAGTAGGTTTATCCAAGGAACTTAAGGTAGTAATGATGTTCATAACATCATTCGATTCATACATATAAAGCTATCTTATTCGAAGGTTTAAACTTGTAATCACTAGAACATAGTTTAGTTAATTCTAAACTTGTTCGCAAACAAAAGTTAATCCTTCTAACTTGACTTTTAAAATCAACTAAACACATGTTCTATATCTATATGATATGCTAACTTAATGATTTAAAATCTGGAAACACGAAAAACACCGTAAAACCGGATTTACGCCGTCGTAGTAACACCGCGGGCTGTTTTGGGTTAGTTAATTAAAAACTATGATAAACTTTGATTTAAAAGTTGTTATTCTGAGAAAATGATTGTTATTATGAACATGAAACTATATCCAAAAATTATGGTTAAACTCAAAGTGGAAGTATGTTTTCTAAAATGGTCATCTAGACGTCGTTCTTTCGACTGAAATGACTACCTTTACAAAAACGACTTGTAACTTATTTTTCCGACTATAAACCTATACTTTTTCTGTATAGATTCATAAAATAGAGTTTAATATGAAACCATAGCAATTTGATTCACTCAAAACGGATTTAAAATGAAGAAGTTATGGGTAAAACAAGATTGGATAATTTTTCTCATTTTAGCTACGTGAAAATTGGTAACAAATCTATTCCAACCATAACTTAATCAACTTGTATTGTATATTATGTAATCTTGAGATACCATAGACACGTATAAAATTTTTTGACCTATCATGTCGACACATCTATATATATTTCGGAACAACCATAGACACTCTATATGTGAATGTTGGAGTTAGCTATACAGGGTTGAGGTTGATTCCAAAATATATATAGTTTGAGTTGTGATCAATACTGAGATACGTATACACTGGGTCGTGGATTGATTCAAGATAATATTTATCGATTTATTTCTGTACATCTAACTGTGGACAACTAGTTGTAGGTTACTAACGAGGACAGCTGACTTAATAAACTTAAAACATCAAAATATATTAAAAGTGTTGTAAATATATTTTGAACATACTTTGATATATATGTATATATTGTTATAGGTTCGTGAATCAACCAGTGGCCAAGTCTTACTTCCCGATGAAGTAAAAATCTGTGAAAGTGAGTTATAGTCCCACTTTTAAAATCTAATATTTTTGGAATGAGAATACATGCAGGTTTTATAAATGATTTACAAAATAGACACAAGTACGTGAAACTACATTCTATGGTTGAATTATCGAAATCGAATATGCCCCTTTTTATTAAGTCTGGTAATCTAAGAATTAGGGAACAGACACCCTAATTGACGCGAATCCTAAAGATAGATCTATTGGGTCTAACAAACCCCATCCAAAGTACCGGATGCTTTAGTACTTCGAAATTTATATCATATCCGAAGGGTGTCCCGGAATGATGGGGATATTCTTATATATGCATCTTGTTATTGTCGGTTACCAGGTGTTCACCATATGAATGATTTTTATCTCTATGTATGGGATGTGTATTGAAATATGAAATCTTGTGGTCTATTATTATGATTTGATATATATAGGTTAAACCTATAACTCACCAACATTTTTGTTGACGTTTTAAGCATGTTTATTCTCAGGTGATTATTAAGAGCTTCCGCTATCGCATACTTAAATAAGGACGAGATTTGGAGTCCATGCTTGTATGATATTATGTAAAAAAACTGAATTCAAGAAACTTATTTTGTTGTAACATATTTGTATTGTAAACCATTATGTAATGGTCGTGTGTAAATAGGATATTTTAGATTATCATTATTTGATAATCTACGTAAAGCTTTTTAAAACCTTTATTGATGAAATGAAGGTTATGGTTTGTTTTAAAATGAATGCAGTCTTTGAAAAACGTCTCATATAGAGGTCAAAACCTCGCAACGAAATCAATTAATATGGAACGTTTTTAATCAATAAGAACGGGACATTTCAGTTGGTATCCGAGCGTTGGTCTTAGAGAACCAGAATTTTGCATTAGTGTGTCTTATCGAGTTTGTTAGGATGCATTAGTGAGTCTGGACTTCGACCGTGTTTACTTGAAAAATGATTGCTTAACAAATTTTGTTGGAAACTATATATTTTTAACATGTGAATATTATGTGATATATTAATCTCTTAACGCGTTTGATATTATGTGATAGATGTCTACCTCTAGAACAAGTCCCATTGACTCACCTAATAATAATGAAGAGTCAAATGTAAATTGGAATGATTCGTGGACTGATTCACAAGTTCCCGAAGAGGAACCGGAAGAAGAGTCGGAACCGGAAGAAGAATCGGAACCGGAAGAAGAATCGGAACCGGATGAAGAAATAGAACCGGTGGGGGAAATAATAAAACGGTTAAGTAAAAGAAAATCCTCAACCAACCGACCAAGGTTAATTATGGTCAATGGTGTTTCTGCCAAGGAAGCAAAATATTGGGAGGATTACCAATTCTCCGATGAATCGGATTCCGACGAGAATTCCAATGATGTTATAGAAATTACCCCAACTGAATTTAAAAAGGCAAAAGAAAATAATAAGGGAAAGGGCATAAAAATAGAGAAATCTAATTCCAACCCCGATGAACTTTATATGTATCGTCAACCCCCGAAGTCATTAAGTTGTAACAATGACCCGGGAACCTCTAAACCACCAGGTTTTTCTAAACCAATGTGGAAAACGACGACTCGTATTAGGGGAACATCATATATCCCTAGAAACTTGGCAAAACGAACCAAAACCGAAGAAGAAGAAACAAGCGAGTCGGAATAAGATAGTTTTATTCGTGTGGTGTAATATATGTAATATAGTGTGCTTATGCTTTATGATATATGTAAAAATTGCTTGTATTAATAAGTATTTTTTTTTATGAATCTAACTCTTGTCTATTTTACAGTATAAAAACACAAAATGGATAGACAACCCAATATTTTAAGAGACCTACCCGGAGACATGATTGATGAAATCTTGTCTAGAGTCGGTCAGAATTCTTCGGCACAACTATTTAAGGCGAGATCAGTTTGTAAGACATTCGAAGAACGTTCCAAGAATGCCTTGGTTTATAAAAGGCTTTCGTTCGAAAGATGGGGGATATCACATTGGGAAATCCATAAGTTACGATGTGTTTACTTTGATGCATATATTGCGGGGAACCCAAATGCTATTTTACGCAATGGGTTAAGAAATTATTTTGACTCAATATATCCGAATATTGGACTTCGTGATTTAGAAAAAGCGGCTAACATGCAACATAAAGAAGCATGTTATGCTTACGGATTAGTAATGTTCGCTTCTCACCAAAGTGAGAACAAGAACATCGGGCTACAACTATTAAACAAAACGTTCCCACAAGTGACGGAGTCGGTAATTGGGGTAAGAAATGAGGTTTTTAGATTGCTACGGGACTGTTGGACATTACGTAACCCTCGTCCCTTCGATGACGTTACAACACGATGTCTTATCAATGGCCATAACGGTTATGTTCCACAAGACCAAGGATGGGAAGTAATCCTAGTAAAACCAGAATGCATGACTTGTTTCTGGACGTATGAATTACGTGTCTTTATTGCCTTTGCTGAACGACTTGTGTACTAGCTAGAATTATCTTCACAACCATCTTGTATCAAATTTATTGTGTGCTATATTTCATGCTATATGTAAAATAAGCGATATTGTAAGTTTGTAAAATATTGTGTAAAAGTTTGAACGCGAAATATTATTATAATCAGTTTTTCATATAGAATTGTAGTAGTTGAATTGTATATTAGCTACTAAGTATGAACTTAACGGGTAGGTACTACCCGAATTTAAACTTATAAAAGGCTAATATGAAGAAAAAGCTTTTATAAATGAGTTCATATTATGCTACGAAATACTATTAACTACTCTTAATATTCTGTATGATTAACTTGTTCCATTTGACTATTTTGAAGGAAATGGCACCGACTACTCGACACACCGTGAATATGAATGAAGAGAAATTCCGTACTTTTCTAGCTTCAAACATAGCCGCAGTACAGGCTGCGCTGCATACCAACAATAACCTTGGATCTAGCAGTACAGGAAATCGTGTAGGATGCACCTACAAAGAATTCACTGCCTGCAAACCTTTGGAATTTGATGGAACCGAAGGACCGATCGGATTGAAACGGTGGACCGAGAAGGTCGAATCGGTGTTTGCCATAAGTAAGTGTACTGAAGAGGACAAAGTGAAGTACGCTACGCATACCTTCACAGGTTCTGCGTTAACATGGTGGAATACCTATCTAGAGCAAGTGGGACAAGACGATGCTTACGCACTACCGTGGTCAGCATTCAAGCACTTGATGAACGAGAAATACCGTCCCAGAACCGAGGTCAATAAGCTCAAGACAGAACTTAGAGGGTTACGAACCCAAGGATTTGATATTACGACGTACGAAAGACGATTCACAGAATTGTGCCTATTGTGTCCAGGAGCATTCGAAGATGAGGAAGAGAAGATCGACGCATTTGTGAAAGGATTACCGGAAAGAATCCAAGAAGATATAAGTTTACACGAGCCCGCCTCCATACAACAGGCATGTAGAATGGCTCACAAACTAGTGAACCAGATTGAAGAAAGAATTAAAGAACAGACTGTTGAAGAGGCCAATGTGAAGCAAGTCAAAAGAAAGTAGGAGGAAAACGGTGATAAGAATCACCAATACAACAACAACAGCAATTACAACAATAATCGCAACAATTATCCCAACAATCGCAACATCAATCGCAACTACAACAAACGGCCCAACAACAACAACAACAACAACAGCAACTACAACAATCATCCCAACAACAATAATAACCGCAACAACAACAACAATCAGAAGCAGCTATGCCAAAGGTGTGAAAAGTATCACTCGGGGTTCTGCACCAAATTTTGCAACAAGTGTAAAAGAAATGGTCATAGCGCGGCGAAGTGTGAGGTCTACGGACCAGGGGCTAATAGAATGAAAGGAACAAATGGTGTCGGAACGAATAATGGCGGAGCAAGTAGTGTCGGAGCAAGTTATGCCAATGTAGTTTGTTATAAATGTGGAAAACTGGGCCACATTATTAGAAATTGCCCGAACCAGGAGAACACGAATGGACAAGGCCGCGGAAGAGTTTTCAATATTAATGCGGCAGAGGCACAGGAAGACCCGGAGCTTGTTACGGGTACGTTTTTATTGACAATAAATCTGCTTACGTTTTATTTGATTCGGGTGCGGATAGAAGCTATATGAGTAGAGATTTTTGTGCTAAATTAAGTTGTCCATTGACGCCTTTGGATAGTAAATTTTTACTCGAATTAGCAAATGGTAAATTAATTTCAGCAGATAATATATGTCGGAATCGAGAAATTAAACTGGTTAGCGAAACATTTAAGATTGATTTGATACCAGTAGAGTTAGGGAGTTTTGATGTGATAATCGGTATGGACTGGTTGAAAGAAGTGAAAGCAGAGATCGTTTGTTACAAAAATGAAATTCGCATTATACGAGAAAAAGGAAAACCCTTAATGGTGTACGGAGAAAAGGGCAACACGAAGCTACATCTTATTAGTAATTTGAAGGCACAAAAACTAATAAGAAAAGGTTGCTATGCTGTTCTAGCACACGTCGAGAAAGTACAAACTGAAGAAAAGAGCATCAATGATGTTCCCATTGCAAAAGAATTTCCCGATGTATTTCCGAAAGAATTACCGGGATTACCCCCACATCGATCCGTTGAATTTCAAATAGATCTTGTACCAGGAGCTGCACCAATAGCTCGTGCTCCTTACAGACTCGCACCTAGGGAGATGAAAGAACTGCAAAGCCAATTACAAGAACTTTTAGAGCGTGGTTTCATTCGACCAAGCACATCACCGTGGGGAGCTCCTGTTTTGTTTGTCAAGAAGAAGGATGGTACATTCAGGTTGTGTATCGACTACCGAGAGTTGAACAAACTTACCATCAAGAACCGCTACCCACTACCGAGAATCGACGACTTATTTGATCAACTACAAGGCTCGTCTGTTTATTCAAAGATTGACTTACGTTCCGGGTATCATCAAATGCGGGTGAAAGAAGATGATATTCCAAAGACTGCTTTCAGAACACGTTACGGTCATTACGAGTTTATGGTCATGCCGTTTGGTTTAACTAATGCACCAGCTGTGTTCATGGACCTTATGAACCGAGTGTGTGGACCATACCTTGACAAGTTTGTCATTGTTTTCATTGATGACATACTTATTTACTCAAAGAATGACCAAGAACACGGTGAACATTTGAGAAAGGTGTTAGAAGTATTGAGGAAGGAAGAATTGTACGCTAAGTTTTCAAAGTGTGCATTTTGGTTGGAAGAAGTTCAATTCCTCGGTCACATAGTGAACAAAGAAGGTATTAAGGTGGATCCGGCAAAGATAGAAACTGTTGAAAAGTGGGAAACCCCGAAAACTCCGAAACACATACGGCAGTTTTTAGGACTAGCTGGTTACTACAGAAGGTTCATCCAAGACTTTTCCAAAATAGCAAAACCCTTGACTGCATTAACGCATAAAGGGAAGAAATTTGAATGGAATGATGAACAAGAGAAAGCGTTTCAGTTATTGAAGAAAAAGCTAACTACGGCACCTATATTGTCATTGCCTGAAGGGAATGATGATTTTGTGATTTATTGTGACGCATCAAAGCAAGGTCTCGGTTGTGTATTAATGCAACGAATGAAGGTGATTGCTTATGCGTCTAGACAATTGAAGATTCATGAACAAAATTATACGACGCATGATTTGGAATTAGGCGCGGTTGTTTTTGCATTAAAGACTTGGAGGCACTACTTATATGGGGTCAAAAGTATTACATATACCGACCATAAAAGTCTTCAACACATATTTAATCAGAAACAACTGAATATGAGGCAGCGTAGGTGGATTGAATTATTGAATGATTACGACTTTGAGATTCGTTACCACCCGGGGAAGGCAAATGTGGTAGCCGATGCCTTGAGCAGGAAGGACAGAGAACCCATTCGAGTAAAATCTATGAATATAATGATTCATAATAACCTTACTACTCAAATAAAGGAGGCGCAACAAGGAGTTTTAAAAGAGGGAAATTTAAAGGATGAAATACCAAAGGATCGGAGAAGCATCTTAATATTCGGGAAGACGGAACCCGGTATAGGGCTGAAAGGATTTGGGTACCAAAATTTGGAGATATGAGAGAAATGGTACTTAGAGAAGCTCATAAAACCAGATACTCAATACATCCTAGAACGGGGAAGATGTACAAGGATCTCAAGAAACATTTTTGGTGGCTGGGTATGAAAGCCGATGTTGCTAAATACGTAGGAGAATGTTTGACGTGTTCTAAGGTCAAAGCTGAGCATCAGAAACCATCAGGTCTACTTCAACAACCCGAAATCCCGGAATGGAAATGGGAAAACATTACCATGGATTTCATCACTAAATTGCCAAGGACTGCAAGTGGTTTTGATACTATTTGGGTAATAGTTGATCGTCTCACCAAATCAGCACACTTCCTGCCAATAAGAGAAGATGACAAGATAGAGAAGTTAGCACGACTGTATTTGAAGGAAGTCGTCTCCAGACATGGAATACCAATCTCTATTATCTCTGATAGGGATGGCAGATTTATTTCAAGATTCTGGCAGACATTACAGCACGCATTAGGAACTCGTCTAGACATGAGTACTGCCTATCATCCACATACTGATGGACAGAGCGAAAGGATGATACAAACGCTTGAAGACATGCTACGAGCATGTGTTATTGATTTCGGAAACAGTTGGGATCGACATCTACCGTTAGCAGAATTTTCCTACAACAACAGCTACCATTCAAGCATTGAGATGGCACCGTTTGAAGCACTTTATGGTAGAAAGTGCAGGTCTCCGATTTGTTGGAGTGAAGTGGGGGATAGACAAATTACGGGTCCGGAGATTATACAAGAAACTACCGAGAAGATCATCCAAATTCAACAACGGTTGAAAACCGCCCAAAGTCGACAAAAGAGCTACGCTAACATTAAAAGAAAAGATATAGAATTTGAAATTGGAGAGATGGTCATGCTTAAAGTTGCACCTTGGAAAGGTGTTGTTCGATTTGGTAAACGAGGGAAATTAAATCCAAGGTATATTGGACCATTCAAGATTATTGATCGTGTCGGACCAGTAGCTTACCGACTTGAGTTACCTCAACAACTCGCAGCTGTACATAACACTTTCCACGTCTCGAATTTGAAGAAATGTTTTGCTAAAGAAGATCTCACTATTCTGTTAGATGAAATCCAAATCAACGAAAAACTTCAATTCATCGAAGAACCCGTCGAAATAATGGATCGTGAGGTTAAAAGACTTAAGCAAAACAAGATACCAATTGTTAAGGTTCGATGGAATGCTCGTAGAGGACCCGAGTTCACCTGGGAGCGTGAAGATTAGATGAAGAAGAAATACCCGCATCTATTTCCAGAAGATTCGTCAACACCTTCAACAGCTTAAAATTTCGTGACGAAATTTATTTAACGGGTAGGTACTGTAGTGACCCGAACTTTTCCATGTATATATATATTAATTGAGATTTATATTTACATGATTAAATGTTTCCAACATGTTAAGCAATCAAACTTGTTAAGACTTTATTAATTGAAATATGTTTCATATAGACAATTGACCACCCAAGTTGACCAGTGATTCACGAACGTTAAAACTTGTAAAAACTATATGATGACATATATATGGATATATATATAGTTAACATGATACTATGATAAGTAAACATATCATTAAGTATATTAACAATGAACTACATATGTAAAAACAAGACTACTAACTTAATGATTTTTAAACGAGACATATATGTAACGATTATCGTTGTAAAGACATTTAATGTATATATATCATATTAAGAGATATTCATACATGATAATATCATGATAATATAATAATTTAAAATCTCATTTGATATTATAAACAATGGGTTAACAACATTTAACAAGATCGTTAACCTAAAGGTTTCAAAACAACACTTACATGTAACGACTAACGATGACTTAACGACTCAGTTAAAATGTATATACATGTAGTGTTTTAATATGTATTTATACACTTTTGAAAGACTTCAATACACTTATCAAAATACTTCTACTTAACAAAAATCCTTACAATTACATCCTCGTTCAGTTTCATCAATAATTCTACTCGTATGCACCCGTATTTGTACTCGTACAATACACAGCTTTTAGATGTATGTACTATTGGTATATACACTCCAATGATCAGCTCTTAGCAGCCCATGTGAGTCACCTAACACATGTGGGAACCATCATTTGGCAACTAGCATGAAATATCTCATAAAATTACAAAAATTTGAGTAATCATTCATGACTTATTTACATGAAAACAAAATTACATATCCTTTATATCTAATCCATACACCAACGACCAAAAACACCTACAAACACTTTCATTCTTCAATTTTCTTCATCTAATTGATCTCCCTCAACTTCTATCTTCAAGTTCTAAGTGTTCTTCATATATTCTACAAGTTCTAGTTACATAAAATCAAGAATACTTTCAAGTTTGCTAGCTCACTTCCAATCTTGTAAGGTGATCATCCAATCTCAAGAAATCTTTGTATCTTACAGTAGGTTATCATTCTAATACAAGGTAATAATCATATTCAAACTTTGGTTCAATTTCTATAACTATAACAATCTTATTTCAAGTGATGATCTTACTTGAACTTGTTTTCGTGTCATGATTCTGCTTCAAGAACTTCGAGCCATCCAAGGATCCGTTGAAGCTAGATCCATTTTTCTCTTTCTAGTAGGTTTATCCAAGGAACTTAAGGTAGTAATGATGTTCATAACATCATTCGATTCATACATATAAAGCTATCTTATTCGAAGGTTTAAACTTGTAATCACTAGAACATAGTTTAGTTAATTCTAAACTTGTTCGCAAACAAAAGTTAATCCTTCTAACTTGACTTTTAAAATCAACTAAACACATGTTCTATATCTATATGATATGCTAACTTAATGATTTAAAATCTGGAAACACGAAAAACACCGTAAAACCGGATTTACGCCGTCGTAGTAACACCGCGGGCTGTTTTGGGTTAGTTAATTAAAAACTATGATAAACTTTGATTTAAAAGTTGTTATTCTGAGAAAATGATTGTTATTATGAACATGAAACTATATCCAAAAATTATGGTTAAACTCAAAGTGGAAGTATGTTTTCTAAAATGGTCATCTAGACGTCGTTCTTTCGACTGAAATGACTACCTTTACAAAAATGACTTGTAACTTTATTTTCCGACTATAAACCTATACTTTTTCTGTATAGATTCATAAAATAGAGTTCAATATGAAACCATAGCAATTTGATTCACTCAAAACGGATTTAAAATGAAGAAGTTATGGGTAAAACAAGATTGGGTAATTTTTCTCATTTTAGCTACGTGAAAATTGGTAACAAATCTATTCCAACCATAACTTAATCAACTTGTATTGTATATTATGTAATCTTGAGATACCATAGACACGTATACAATGTTTCGACCTATCATGTCGACACATCTATATATATTTCGGAACAACCATAGACACTCTATATGTGAATGTTGGAGTTAGCTATACAGGGTTGAGGTTGATTCCAAAATATATATAGTTTGAGTTGTGATCAATACTGAGATACGTATACACTGGGTCGTGGATTGATTCAAGATAATATTTATCGATTTATTTCTGTACATCTAACCGTGGACAACTAGTTGTAGGTTACTAACGAGGACAGCTGACTTAATAAACTTAAAACATCAAAATATATTAAAAGTGTTGTAAATATATTTTGAACATACTTTGATATATATGTATATATTGTTATAGGTTCGTGAATCAACCAGTGGCCAAGTCTTACTTCCCGACGAAGTAAAAATCTGTGAAAGTGAGTTATAGTCCCACTTTTAAAATCTAATATTTTTGGGATGAGAATACATGCAGGTTTTATAAATGATTTACAAAATAGACACAAGTACGTGAAACTACATTCTATGGTTGAATTATCGAAATCGAATATGCCCCTTTTTATTAAGTCTGGTAATCTAAGAATTAGGGAACAGACACCCTAATTGACGCGAATCCTAAAGATAGATCTATTGGGCCTAACAAACCCCATCCAAAGTACCGGATGCTTTAGTACTTCGAAATTTATATCATATCCGAAGGGTGTCCCGGAATGATGGGGATATTCTTATATATGCATCTTGTTATTGTCGGTTACCAAGTGTTCACCATATGAATGATTTTTATCTCTATGTATGGGATGTGTATTGAAATATGAAATCTTGTGGTCTATTATTATGATTTGATATATATAGGTTAAACCTATAACTCACCAACATTTTTGTTACCGTTTTAAGCATGTTTATTCTCAGGTGATTATTAAGAGCTTCCGCTATCGCATACTTAAATAAGGACGAGATTTGGAGTCCATGCTTGTATGATATTATGTAAAAAAACTGCATTCAAGAAACTTATTTTGTTGTAACATATTTGTATTGTAAACCATTATGTAATGGTCGTGTGTAAATAGGATATTTTAGATTATCATTATTTGATAATCTACGTAAAGCTTTTTAAAACCTTTATTGATGAAATGAAGGTTATGGTTTGTTTTAAAATGAATGCAGTCTTTGAAAAACGTCTCATATAGAGGTCAAAACCTCGCAACGAAATCAATTAATATGGAACGTTTTTAATCAATAAGAACGGGACATTTCACATTAAACTACTTGTCTATGTACGGTAGGCGCGAATCTTAAAGATAGATCTATTGGGCCTGACAAACCCCATCCTGACTATGGGATGCTTTAGTACTTCGAGGTTATTTTAAACACACCTGATCTGGTGTACTTCAGAGGGTAAAACATGAACGTTAAGGCTTGTTACCGGGTGCCTACAACTTATAGAATAATTTTATACACTTGCGAGTGTACATATATTTATAAACGGAAATCTTGTGGTCTATTAATATATTGAAATGATTGTTATGATAAACCTATGAACTCACCAACCTTTTGGTTGACACTTTAAAGCATGTTTATTCTCAGGTATTAAAGAAATCTTCCGCTGTGCATTAACTCATTTTAAGGATATTACTTGGAGTCATTCATGGCATATTTTGAAAGACGTTGCATTCAAGTCATTGAGTTCATCAAGATTATTATTAAGTCAATTATGGTTGGATGTATTATGAAATGGTGTGCATACCGTCAATTTTTGTTGTAAAGAAAGTTTGTCTTTTAAAAACGAATGCAATGTTTGTAAAATATATCATATATAGGTCAAATACCTAGCGATGTAATCAACTATTGTGAATCGTTTATAATGTATATGATCGGGTCCTTTCAGTTGGTATCAGAGCGGTGGTCTTAGCGAACCAGGTCTGCATTAGTGTGTCTAACTGATAGTCATTAGGATGCATTAGTGAGCCTGGACTTCGACCGTGTCTGCATGTCAAAAGTTTTGCTTATCATTTTTGTCGGAAATTGCCTGCTTATCATTCTTACTCTAGACACGTCTTACTGCATTGATTGCATGAATAGTGTATAGACAAAATTCATATCTTAGCATATCTGCTAATCCATATCTTAGCGTATCTGTTACTGTAAACTTTGCCTGACATATCCCGTAAATTCCTCCGTAATCTACGAAATCTTTTGCGCTATATATATAGATATTCTATGTAATTAGAATACCACCCGATAGCCGAAAAATTATTTCATATCGAAAAATCCTTTATTCAATCGAACGAAATAGAATTCGTCATTAGTTCAAGTCCCTCGAATTCCGATATGGAATCCCACTCAAGCTCCGAAAGCAGTGTGACCGAAATGGATCAACCAATTAGCCATCATCTATTCTGGATGAATTGGGGATAGGTTCGTAGCCTCCTCAATAATTGGAGACAAGAAGAAGGTGATCCCTTCCATCCACCACATTGGCCTCTTGGCGATGAACCTGAAGTACTTACCGGTGAACCGGTCCGAAACACCATTTTCTCTCTCATTTCCAGAGTATCTCGTCACAATTATATACTACATCAAATTCTAGATTTTATTTATCCACTCGTCCGAACCGACAATCACCCCGGTGTAATAGAAGAAGTCAACGAGCTTCGCGCTCGAGTAGTGGCTTTAGAGAATATGGTGCAAGGGTTACAAACACCAACAAATAACGAAGTATTAATTCATAATTTCAATTTTATTGAATAAATACTCCGTAAAAGTTATGTAATTTCTAAAGTCTTTAGGGATTATTCGGTTCTAGTTTCAACCGTAAATCAAATAAGTTTAATTTAATATTAACTCATTAAATCTATGTTACATCTGAAGAAAATATGCACATATATATTTTCATAAAGACTGTAATAAAATTCTGTTGTACAAAATATTAATTGTGAAATTTTTTTTAACGGGTAGGTAATACGCGAGAGATATATAAATTCACAATTAATATGTTACATTTTTCGAATCTGATTAAGCAAATCATCAACTATACTCCCAAAATCTCACAACAATATACATTCTTGTATAGTAATCAAAACAACCATTCTCACCCAAATTTGATTACGCATTCTGATTTTGACAAATCAAAATCCAAGTCATGATTTAACAGAAGACATCACTCTTAGATTCCTACATCTTTCAAAGCTATACTTTGACTTCAAAACTGTGTTAGAACATCATATGTATATTAACGATTACAAACTGTGTTCAAACTCTCCGAAGTTTTCGAAGACACTTCAAACAATGAACAATCTAGATGATGATCCAACCACATATTACCCACATTTATGTACCTAAAAAGCTCTCGAAGCCAAAATCATAGTTCGACGCGTATCCGTGTTAGACCCTTTGTCATTTATTAGCTAAAATGACTTTTCAATTCCTTTTCAAAGTAGACAGTTTTGTCACAGCTCCAGCAAGTCAACTTCGACTTTTCAGTCGGACTAGTCTTATTATAACCTCAATAGATACGTTGCCCTTTCGTCATCGTTACTGGGGACCTTTCATATCTCGCCACCTTAGCAATAAACTTACCAATAACTTCAATTATCTTTGACTTTTCGAAAAATCATTATATTTATTGAAATAACATTATTTACTCATTCGCATCTTGTAACGAGAATTGTCATATGAATCATCGGAAAACAATAACCAGTATTTTGAAATCTCGCATCATGTCTACGCCAACAGTTATATGTGTACGTAAAACGTCTATCTCCTTGACTTACATACTTTGAATGTGAAGTTCTGAAAAATATTTTGAACTGCAAACTAGTTCTTGAAATGCTGACGAAGCATCAAAAACTGTAAACGATCTTAACAGCAAAAAGTTTGATGACAAAGAATAGTAAGGTGGTAAAGCTGAGAAAAAGAGAAGGTTTGGAACTGGAAAACGGACTGAACAGACTATGAAGGAGGCTGTGGACAAATCACAAAGACTAAATCTGCCTTCAAAGAATCTAAATGATTCAGTGTCTGCTAAAGTCATTAACGAATACCTTACTCTTTATTCTAAACCTTTACAGAAAAATCTTCATCATCATCCATCAATATTAGATATTCTAAGAGATTATCATATCTTTCATTATAAATATCCGCGATATTTCTGAAGATATTTTCACAACTAATCTTATCTGAAGTCATTTATCTCTTTGCGCTATCAGTGTTACATCATATAAGAAACTATTAGTTTCTATATTCTATAAACTTTCGAGTTTAAATTATGAATGTTTTGAAGTAGTGTTGGGAACTGAAGCATGAGTTAGTATAATATAATGACACTTGATCAACGTGATTATATTACAGTAAGTCATGCTGAGTTTCTAATGGGACATGACGATTCACAGACCATGCCATCATCATGTTCCATGTTACACGACTCTTGTATTCTATTTAATCTCTAAAAATATCAAGAATATATTTTCTTGATGATTCGGTCTTTTCAGGGTATTCTGGTAAATTAACAAATCAAGATCGTGCCATTACCATTTCCTTCTTAGAACATTAACTATGTTCATTCTGAAATTCATATCTGCGAATACTGGACCATTACAAACGTTGCTTAATCGCAAGAAGAAGAAACGAAAGGACAAAACTCCAAAATAGAAATTGGAGTATAAATTGCAGCAAATAGAATGGAGCATTAACTATGGATGTCAATGATTATAGAAGACAAAAGCAGGGGCTTTGAAATATAAGGGAAGATATAAAACCCAACAACCACCCAAAAATTATAAACCGTATATATCGATGCATATAGCAATATAAAGACACGGAAGAACTAAAAACACTATAAAACTGAGAGTATAGTAGAAGTAAATAGATTCTTCCGGAGGCAGATGAAAAAGAAGAACGACAGATATGAAAGTGAGGAGTATATCGAGAATCAGTACTGGATGAAGCATATTGACAAATACTTTAAAATATGAGTTGATGGAGAAAGAATAGAAGGTGTGAGTTGTAAGGAAACGAAGGAGGTGGATTTATAGTGAAATACCCGACAGAGAAATCAAGATGGATTATCGTATTAATTCGAAGAGAATCATAATCTCCTTAATCACCGAAGCATCAAATCCAACATAGATTACAAAGATTTTCTTTAAATTTGGAGATCAATTGTGATGACGTCAAAAGATATGACGAATCACTACAATCTTATTTCCTTCATTTACGATAACTTCCCTCATACGCTTTGAGTAATCGAATTATTTTATCTATACTTCTTAGACATGATAAAACTTCATAATCGTCATAATAACATTCTCATTATTAGCCATAACGACCTCTATCAAATTTCGGGGACGAATTTTCTTTAACGGGTAGGTACTGTGATGACCCGGAAATTTCCGACTAAATTTAAACTTTATCTTTATATTATTCTGACACGATAAGCAATGTTTGTTAAGTTAAATCTCAAGGATTTTAAACTATGTTTATACATTCATTTAAACCTCGACCAAATTCCAATGATTCACAAACCATTAAATGAACATATATGAATATGTAATTATATGTGTATATGTTATAAATTGAAAATGTCAACAAAGTATTTAAAAGTATAATGCTTTATATGAACGTATTTATTTCAATATGATTATCGATGAAATTAAAAAAAATATATTAAATGATTGAATTATCAGAAACATTGAATTATGATTACAAGTCTCTGTTGAGAGGTCCACTATGATTTGAGAAATCTATTCCTCTTAACGATATTCGGAATAATTTGTAAAGCTATTTATAAATAAAAATAAAAAGTGTCATTTACGAAAGTTAGACAAAAGCTAGTGGAGAATTGGTTTCCATAATATTCTATTAATCTATTTTCAAACGTACAAAAACGTTTTCAGTTTAAAAAAAAACTTTATTATTAAACTTTTATAAATATCTAGAATCACTTTTGACAACTCATTACTTAACCAGTATAATAAATATAACGATATTTATATTTTATTTCATTAAATATATATAACGATTTAAATTAATATTATATATATTTATACGCGTATTATACATACATAGTTTTTATACTTTTACTATACTTTAACTTTTCCTTTACTTTACTTTTACTTTACTTTAACTTTAATAATTCATACTTTAATAATTCACTTTAATAATTCATACTTTAATAATTCACTTTAATAATTCATACTTTAATAATTCACTTTAATAATTCATACTTTAATAATTCACTTTAATAATTCACTTTAATAATTCATACTTTAATAATTCACTTTAATAATTCATACTTTAATAATTCACTTTAATAATTCAAAAATCTATTATAAATAGAATTCAATAGGTTTCATTATTTCATAGAAACTTGAAAATATATTTCTCTAAACTCTCTTAATCGATTTATATATATATATATATATATATATATATATATATATATATATATATATATTTGCTCTGTATTATTTCAAGATATTATTAGTATACATAAAATATTACGAAGGAGTGATGTCCGAGTGATTTCAAAATAGTTTTTTGAATGAGTCGAAGCTAAGGAAATTATGGGTTATAGCTATGGAAGTGATGGGTATGGTTCATGGGTATGCTCGTGAGGTCAATCTAGTGTTTATCATCTCCGTTGCGTCTACGTACTTTCCTGTAATATTGAATCTCAATATTGATACGTGAGCACTCATAACTTAACTTTTATATATCAATAGTGTATCCCTAACTAGTGCTCGAGTATATAGGATTATGCATGCTTGTACATTCGATATTGTCCTTAGATAGGTTTGTTGAATCCTGAATTAGATACATATGCTACTGAGATAGGGTATATGATATGCATGTCATTAGAAAGCTAGCGAAAAATTAAGAACTTTTCATTTAGATATCGAATAGTTTCGATGAACGGATTAGAAGTTATAGTCAACTGAATTTTAGTATTATTGTTAAAATGATTATTATTACTATCATCGTTATTATTTTAATAGAAATATCATTGTTATTATAAAATATCATTATTACTATTATGTTAGTATTATCATTTTATCATAATACCATTTTTAGTAAATATAAATATTGTTATTTTTTATAGAATAATAATAATTATTATTACAAAATAATACAACTTTTACTTATTATTATTATGATCAATATTATTTTATCAAATAAATAGGGGATACAAAGATATTTTTCACCACGCGTAATATAATTACATTAATAATACTTACCACTATAGTTTTACGATATTAAGTGAACTTTATAAATTTTACTACTTAAGATATATAAAAGTATATTTTATCATATATAAACGTTAATATAAATTTTTATTAATAAATGACTTTTATTATTATAAAATCTAATAAATATATTTAAATATATAAAACGACTATAGTTAAGTTATATAATAAACACGTATAAATTTTAGAAGTCATTTTGGGTCAAGTTGACTTTTGTTGACTTTTGCATATTAGTCTCGAGCATTAGGATTGTGGTACACTATGACTTGACAAAAAATTGTTAGACAAATATTGACCAACATATAAATATATATAATTAATATAGGTTCGTGAATCCGAGGCCAACCTTGCACTTGTTAAATGACGTTATATGTATTTTTACTACGAAATACAGTATGGTGAGTTTCATTTGCTCCCTTTTATATATATTTTTGGGACTGAGAATACATGCGCTGTTTTTATAAATGTTTTACGAAATAGGCACAAGTACTAAAACTAATTCTATGTGGGTTTAAACCAGAAATATACCCTTAGCTTGGTAACATTAAACTACTTGTCTATGTACGGTAGGCGCGAATCCTAAAGATAGATCTATTGGGCCTGACAAACCCCATCCTGACTATGGGATGCTTTAGTACTTCGAGGTTATTTTAAACACACCTGATCTGGTGTACTTCAGAGGGTAAAACATGAACGTTAAGGCTTGTTACCGGGTGCCTACAACTTATAGAATAATTTTATACACTTGCGAGTGTACATATATTTATAAACGGAAATCTTGTGGTCTATTAATATATTGAAATGATTGTTATGATAAACCTATGAACTCACCAACCTTTTGGTTGACACTTTAAAGCATGTTTATTCTCAGGTATTAAAGAAATCTTCCGCTGTACATTAACTTATTTTAAGGATATTACTTGGAGTCATTCATGGCATATTTTGAAAGATGTTGCATTCAAGTCATTGAGTTCATCAAGATTATTATTAAGTCAATTATAGTTGGATGTATTATGAAATGGTGTGCATACCGTCAATTTTTGTTGTAAAGAAAGTTTGTCTTTTAAAAACGAATGCAATGTTTGTAAAATGTATCATATAGAGGTCAAATACCTCGCGATGTAATCAACTATTGTGAATCGTTTATAATGTATATGAACGGGTCCTTTCATGAATCAAACGTGCAAATTTAATTTCAATTCTGCCGACACTATTTGTCTATAATTCATGGACTGGAGTATCATGCTCCGTTGTTAAACAGTGGCAAATAAAAGTCTTCAGAAAAATCCCAAATTTTTAAATTATATAGTTTTATTTATTTTGGTCATTATGGTATAAAATTTTATCATTAATTTATTAAATAAAAATTACATCAACTGTCTCTCTCAATTCTGGGTAAAATATATAAAGTTCTAAAATTTAATAAACAGCTCCTAAATACATTTTTAATAAGTCTATAATTTATAGAACTCATTTTCGGATCACCGTTTATTTTAAAATCACATAAGTTGAATTTAACTTGTCTAAATAATCATTGAATGTTAACGAGTGCTTCTAACGTTTACTAAATGAATTCGGAACTATATAAATTTGTTCAATATACTTTATTTATATATATATATATATATATATATATATATATATATATATATATATATATATATATATATATATATATATATATATATATATATATATATATATATATATATATATATATATATACTTTTTAAATAATAATCATTATAATATCCTATTTTATTTTTACTTTACATAAATAAATTTTTGTAACAACAACATACAATATTTAAAATTATGTTTCCAATTATTATTATATATATATATATATATATATATATATATATATATATATATATATACACCTATCAAGTTACAATTAATTGTTCATGAATCGTCAAAACTGGTCGAAGGTCAAATGATTTCATAAAATATTTCAAAAATTTTGAAATTCAATTTAATAGACTTTGATTATCATGTTGGAAACATATAAAGATTAAGTTTAAATTTGGTCAGAAATTTCTGGGTCGTCACATAAGTTTATCATAAACAATAAAATTCAATAATTTTGATAGACCACAAGATTTAAATAAAGTACACCTATCTCATGTATAAAACCATTTTTCATAAATGCTTGGCCGAGTAGGTTCGTATCCTTTTCTCCACCGTAGGTTGATTTTTTAATAAACGTACACATATCTCGTGTACAAAATAACATACACATAACTTGTGTATAAAAATCATTCTCTCTATATATATAACCTTTGCTTGGTAACCGACCTTAACATATAATGCGCATAAAAATATCCCCAAAACAGAACCTCTCGTCTGTGTAAATACATAAACCTCGAAGTACTAAACACCACACCCACTAACTCTACTGTCTAGTGAACATTCTGGGTGGGGGTGTTAAACCCGGTAGCTACCTTTAGGATTCGTGTCAATTAGTGATAATTATAATGTCCAACTAATTCTTAGGTTACCAAGCTATAATAATCAGGGGGAAATATTCATGTCAATTAGTGGCAATTATAACGTCCAACTAATTCATTAGAGGAATGTTTTACTTGTGTCTATCTTGTTAAACATTTATAAAAGCATTTCATGTATTCTCAGTCCCAAAAATATATATTGTAAAAGCATTTAATAAAAAGGGATCAAATGAACTCACGATACGTTATTTTGTAGTAAAAATATGCATACGACGGAACTGAACAAATGCAGGGTTGGCCTCGAATTCACGAACCTATATCATTTATATATATTAACACATATAATTGAAGTCGAATAAATTTATGTATTATTATTAATATAACTGTTATTTTAGTAATTCATGTGTTTCATTATTAACTCAAATATATTTATTTTATATACTTTAAATAAATAATTTATAAAATATAGTTTTATTAAGTATATTTTTAAATAACTACTTTTATTGTAATAATAATAATAATAATAATAATAAAAATAATAATAATTATAGTAATATTGATAATAATAATAATAATAATATAGTTCTAATAATAATAATGGTAAAAGTAATAATAATGATAGTAATAATATTAAAAATGATTAAAAATATTAATAATAATGTTAATATTAATAATAATGATGGTAAAAATAATAATAACGATAATATCCATAATACTTAACAATAATAATAATAATAATAATAATAATAATAATAATAATAATAATAATAATAATAATAATAATAATAATAATAATAAAAGTAATAATAATAAAAATAATAATAATAAAATTTATACCTCACATGAATAGCTAAAAAAAATAAAGTGCCTCCCAAGGCTCGAACTAGCAACCTCCCGCTACCCTAAGACACTACAAACCATGGAACCATTTCTATTTTTCTGTTATAATACGAATCCTATATTCATTTACGCCATTTTATTTATCTGTTTCCATGTTCTTCTTCATCTGATAACCAGTCTACCAGATTACATACAAACATCATAACTGTGACTTTCATCATTAAATCAGTATCATCATTAAAAATTCGTGATCACAGAATCAACACAACAACATATACTGTTTCCTTCATCATCACTATTTCTCATCTCTTTCGTGATTTTATGTATCATTATCGTTTTTAACCTCCTCGTTCATTCTTTTTCCTATGATCATTCTCGTGTAACCATATCGCCATTATCATTTCATCATCATCAAGTCATGTATCATTAACAGATCACTAGTCACCATTATCATGAATTTCATCAAAATCTTTCGGCTCAAAAGGAAAGGGAAACTCAGCCCAACAAACTTGGGACACGGCCCAACAGGAGGAATTGAAACAGGCCCAAGTTATACTAGTAGCCCAAGAATAGTCCAATGGCTAGAATAAGGATTCGGTTAAAAAATAAGGCGTATAGCAAAAAGGGTTTTTGCAAGTTGATAAATAAATCAATGTGGCAGCCGTATACAGTATCTATTAAAACAAGTGGGGTTTATCTCCTTTTAATTGTCGGCCAAAAGAAGAAAACAACAGTCAAATTAAATAATGGTGTTTAATTTTTGGTTTGGGGTTCGGCAGCAGAAATAGAAAAACAGGAAACAACAATGAATTATCATCCTATTCAACATACCCTCATCATTTTTATCTTGCGTTTAACTCCTCACAGCAACAATAAAACAAACAAAAATATTAAGGCTACAGCAGTAGCAGTAGGCTTCACGATGGTTGAGGAGAGGGAGAGAGAGAGGGATGAGTGAGAGAGAAGGGTGAAGGAGATGGTGTTACGGTGGTTACAGTGATGGTGATGGGTGCTCGGTTTAAACAATAGAAGGAAATAAAATTCGGTGGTTTGATAATGGTGCTCGTGTTCGATTTTAAATTGATCGAAAAGAATTTTGGTAAAACAAAGGTGGTGGTTCGTGGAAGTTGAAATGTCCCGTTCTTATTGATTAAAAACGTTCCATATTAATTGATTTCGTTGCGAGGTTTTGACCTCTATATGAGACGTTTTTCAAAGACTGCATTCATTTTTAAACAAACCATAGCCTTTATTTCCTCAATAAAGGTTTAAAAAGCTTTACGTAGATTATCAAATAATGATAATCTAAAATATCCTGTTTACACACGACCATTACATAATGGTTTACAATACAAATATGTTACAACAAAATAAGTTTCTTGAATGCAGTTTTTACACAATATCATACAAGCATGGACTCCAAATCTTGTCCTTATTTAAGTATGCGACAGCGGAAGCTCTTAATAATCACCTGAGCATAAACATGCTTAAAACGTCAACAAAAATGTTGGTGAGTTATAGGTTTAACCTATATATATCAAATCGTAACAATAGACCACAAGATTTCATATTTCAATACACATCCCATACATAGAGATAAAAATCATTCATATGGTGAACACCTGGTAACCGACAATAACAAGATGCATATATAAGAATATCCCCATCATTCCGGGACACCCTTCGGATATGATATAAATTTCGAAGTACTAAAGCATCCGGTACTTTGGATGGGGTTTGTTAGGCCCAATAGATCTATCTTTAGGATTCGCGTCAATTAGGGTGTCTGTTCCCTAATTCTTAGATTACCAGACTTAATAAAAAGGGGCATATTCGATTTCGATAATTCAACCATAGAATGTAGTTTCACGTACTTGTGTCTATTTTGTAAATCATTTATAAAACCTGCATGTATTCTCATCCCAAAAATATTAGATTTTAAAAGTGGGACTATAACTCACTTTCACAGATTTTTACTTCGTCGGGAAGTAAGACTTGGCCACTGGTTGATTCACGAACCTATAACAATATATACATATATATCAAAGTATGTTCAAAATATATTTACAACACTTTTAATATATTTTGATGTTTTAAGTTTATTAAGTCAGCTGTCCTCGTTAGTAACCTACAACTAGTTGTCCACAGTTAGATGTACAGAAATAAATCGATAAATATTATCTTGAATCAATCCACGACCCAGTGTATACGTATCTCAGTATTGATCACAACTCAAACTATATATATTTTGGAATCAACCTCAACCCTGTATAGCTAACTCCAACATTCACATATAGAGTGTCTATGGTTGTTCCGAAATATATATAGATGTGTCGACATGATAGGTCGAAACATTGTATACGTGTCTATGGTATCTCAAGATTACATAATATATAATACAAGTTGATTAAGTTATGGTTGGAATAGATTTGTTACCAATTTTCACGTAGCTAAAATGAGAAAAATTATCCAATCTTGTTTTACCCATAACTTCTTCATTTTAAATCCGTTTTGAGTGAATCAAATTGCTATGGTTTCATATTGAACTCTATTTTATGAATCTAAACAAAAAAAGTATAGGTTTCTAGTCGGAAAAATAGGTTACAAGTCGTTTTTGTAAAGGTAGTCATTTCAGTCGAAAGAACGACGTCTAGATGACCATTTTAGAAAACATACTTCCACTTTGAGTTTAACCATAATTTTTGGATATAGTTTCATGTTCATAATAAAAATCATTTTCTCAGAATAACAACTTTTAAATCAAAGTTTATCATAGTTTTTAATTAACTAACCCAAAACAGCCCGCGGTGTTACTACGACGGCGTAAATCCGGTTTTACGGTGTTTTTCGTGTTTCCAGGTTTTAAATCATTAAGTTAGCATATCATATAGATATAGAACATGTGTTTAGTTGATTTTAAAAGTCAAGTTAGAAGGATTAACTTTTGTTTGCGAACAAGTTTAGAATTAACTAAACTATGTTCTAGTGATTACAAGTTTAAACCTTCGAATAAGATAGCTTTATATGTATGAATCGAATGATGTTATGAACATCATTACTACCTTAAGTTCCTTGGATGAACCTACTGGAAAATAGAAAAATGGATCTAGCTTCAATGGATCCTTGGATGGCTCAAAGTTCTTGAAGCAAAATCATGACACGAAAACAAGTTCAAGTAAGATCATCACTTGAAATAAGATTGTTATAGTTATAGAAATTGAACCAAAGTTTGAATATGATTATTACCTTGTATTAGAATGATAACCTACTGTAAGAAACAAAGATTTCTTGAGGTTGGATGATCACCTTACAAGATTGGAAGTGAGCTAGCAAACTTGAAAGTATTCTTGATTTTATGAAACTAGAACTTTTGGAATTTATGAAGAACACTTAGAACTTGAAGATAGAACTTGAGAGAGTTCAATTAGATGAAGAAAATTGAAGAATGAAAGTGTTTGTAGGTGTTTTTGGTCGTTGGTGTATGGATTAGATATAAAGGATATGTAATTTTGTTTTCATGTAAATAAGTCATGAATGATTACTCATATTTTTGTAATCTTATGAGATATTTCATGCTAGTTGCCAAATGATGGTTCCCACATGTGTTAGGTGACTCACATGGGCTGCTAAGAGCTGATCATTGGAGTGTATATACCAATAGTACATACATCTAAAAGCTGTGTATTGTACGAGTACGAATACGGGTGCATACGAGTAGAATTGTTGATGAAACTGAACGAGAATGTAATTGTAAGCATTTTTGTTAAGTAGAAGTATTTTGATAAGTGTATTGAAGTCTTTCAAAAGTGTATAAATACATATTAAAACACTACATGTATATACATTTTAACTGAGTCGTTAAGTCATCGTTAGTCGTTACATGTAAGTGTTGTTTTGAAACCTTTAGGTTAACGATCTTGTTAAATGTTGTTAACCCAATGTTTATAATATCAAAAGAGATTTTAAATTATTATATTATCATGATATTATGATGTACGAATATCTCTTAATATGATATATATACATTAAATGTCGTTACAACGATAAACGTTACATATATGTCTCGTTTCAAAATCATTAAGTTAGTAGTCTTGTTTTTACATATGTAGTTCATTGTTAATATAATTAATGATATGTTTACTTATCATAATATCATGTTAACTATATATATAACCATATATATGTCATCATATAGTTTTTTTACAAGTTTTAACGTTCGTGAATCACCGGTCAACTTGGGTTGTCATAACCCGTCCTTAACCATAAGAACGTGTTAGATAACGTATGATTTCATTGCGAGGTATTGACCTCTATATGCGACATTTTTAAAAGAGAAACTGCATATATTATACATTACAAACCATAACCATTATTTTTGTTACAAGCTTTAGACAATAGAAAGATGATTATCGTTTAGCGATAATCTTCGACTTACAAACTTTACAAATGATAATAACAACCCGATTTCTAGCATATTTTACAACACAAGTTCTTGGGTATGCAGTTTTATTTTTGACACAAATATGCGTACGCAAGATCCTGCTCAAATTCAACATAATGCAGCGGAAGCTTTAGTAATCACCTGAGAATAGACATGTTTTAAAAGGTCAACATAAAGTTGGTGAGATATAGGTTTAATGCCGGCAGCAATATATATATATAGACCACAAGATTTCGTATATAAACAGTTTAATAAAAATATTCTAAGTGGTTGAGCACTTGGTAACCATACTTAACATTTAATCACGTCGCATATTCCCTTTAATATGAAATCTTACTACACCGTACCAAGTGTAGTCACGAAACGAAGTACTGTGCAACCGTTGAATACTGGTCGTCCAGTCCGGTTGGGGTTGTCAGGCCCGATAGATCTATCAACAGGATTCGCGTTTACAATACCGCTGTAAATAACAGTTACCAAGCTACAGGGAAGTATGCCAGTGGTACAACTCAACGTAGAATATATTTTTCAGTTACTTGTGTCCATAACGTAAAACATAAAATACATGTATTCTCATCCCGAAATATTTAGAGTTTAAAAGTGGGACTATATACTCACTTTCGTCTTGAAGATATATATATAATTTGACTTGGTCTCCGGTTGATATCACGAACCTATCCATATATAATATATCAATACCTTTTCTTTTTAAACAAACGTCACATATATATACTTGTTATACTTTTAATACTTTGAATAATTCCTTAGTCCGTAGTTAGCAGTTCGTTGTTAGTAATTCAATTTTAATGGTTCATTTTTAGATGTTTAATATACCCGCAATGAAATAAATAAAACCCCCAACGAAATAAATAAAACCCCATCGTATATGTATTGGTCGAGATTAATCTTGACCCATGGTACCGGTGTTGTCAAATGACGTGTTGCATACATAAAGTACCGGTGTTGTCAAATGACGTGTTGCGTACAATCATGGGATCTTATGATTAATCTTCTCGTGTTGTTTACGGGTGATCCTGAACCATATAAAATTGAATTATAAGTACATATATATAAAATATCATGTTAACTTAAAAAGATGTGATTTATTTAATTTTTTCCCAATTATTTTCGTGGCTAAACTAGTCTTGGATATCCGATTTTGTTTCGGTCATAGTTTCTTCGTTACAACTCCGTTTTCGTTGATTCAACTTGCCATCTCCTTGGATCGAGTCCCTCTTTAAGACTATGAACTGTAAATACCTTAGTTTGTATTCAAAATCACACGGCATAGGTCAAACTTTAGTGAAACTTATGAAGTTAATCATTTTCCATCATGTAAACAACCTCAAATGATTATTTTTCTAAAAATACTTATACTTTGAGTTAAATCATTAAATTTTTATGTGTTATCATATTCATAGTAAAAATCATTTTTCCAGAAAATAAACCTCCAATTCAAAGTTTAAGATGGTTTTTAATTATCCAACCCAAAACAGCCCCCGGTTGCACTCCGACGTCGTAAATTCAGTTTTTAAGGTGTTCTTTGAAAAACCAAGTTATACCTTGTTAAGTTAGCATATAATTAAGATATGTTACAGGTCTTGAAGTATTTTAAAAGTTAAGTTAGAAGGATCTATTTAGTTTGCGAACAAGTTTGAAATCATTCAAACTATGTTCTAGTTTATAAACTCTTATATATATAGCTTTAAATATATGAATTGAAAAAGAGTTGAAGTAGAGTTTTTACCTCAAGTTTAAAATGTAAAGTTGCTGGAAAGAAGTAGTAAAATAAAAGTTGAGAGAGTTCTTGCAAGTGTGTGTGAAAATTGGAAGTAAAATTTGGAAAATGAATGTGTAAAAATGAGTTAGAAATGGTGCTTATTTATAGGCTTGAAAATTTGGTTTTTAGTGAAAATATCTAAGATAAGTTAAAATTTATTATGTCATGAATGACATATTATTCCAATAATTGAAGATTTCTATTGGTATATACCAATAGTAAATACTTCTAGAAGCTGTGTATAGTACCCTAGATATACGTATAGGATTATTGAGGAAACGGAACGAGAATTCAAATATAACTATCTTTTGTAAATATACTTATATTGTTTTATGTATAAAAGCCCTTTAAAAATGATTAAATACATTACTTATACGATATATGTATAAACATTATAAATCATCAGTATTTATGTCAAATAACGTTACGTAGGTTATTGTTTTGAAAACTTAAGTTAGTAGTTTCAAAATATACTTATGACTTTTTGTTATTAATACAAAATGAGATATTAAAACATCCTTAGATCATGTTAAATATGTATGTATAATTATCATATATTGTATAGTTCGTGATATCATCGGTCAAACTAGACGGTCAAACGTTGTGTAAAACTCTTTTCAAAAACATAAGTCTCAACAATTTGGATTGCTTATCATGTTGGTAAGGTTTAATTTATGTAAATATTAATCTCATAAGTATAGAACTATCGGAAAAGTGCGGGTCGTTACAGTACCTACCCGTTAAATAAATTTCGTCCCGAAATTTTAAAATTGTACCTATTTTGCGTCATCGAGAAACAAGTGTGGATACTTTTGTTTCATCTGATCCTCTCGTTCCCAAGTAAACTCAGGACCTCTTCGAGCATTCCAACGAACCTTAACGATTGGTATGTTGCTCTGCTTGAGCTGTTTAACTTCACGATCCATGATTTCGATTGGTTCTTCGATGAATTGTAGTTTCTCATCGACATGGATTTCTTCAAGAGGAATGGTGAGGTCTTCCTTTGCAAGACACTTCTTAAGGTTTGAGACGTGAAAGGTATTGTGTACTCCGGCGAGTTGTTGCGGTAACTCGAGTCGATAAGCTACCGGTCCAATGCGTTCGATGATCTTGAACGGGCCTACATATCTTGGGTTCAGTTTACCTCTTTTACCGAAACGTATTACACCTTTCCAAGGTGACACCTTTAGCATAACCATGTCCCCAATCTGAAACTCTAATGGTTTCCTTCGGACATCGGCGTAGCTCTTTTGGCGACTTCGGGCTGTTTTCAATCTCTCCTTGATTTGTACTATCTTCTCAGTCGTTTCGTGTATGATCTCGGGACCAGTTAATTGTCGATCTCCTACTTCATTCCAACAGATAGGAGATCTACACTTCCTTCCATACAATGCTTCGAATGGTGCAGCTTTAATGCTTGCATGATAACTATTATTATACGAAAATTCTGCTAACGGTAGATACTTATCCCATCCGTTTCCAAAATCGATCACACATGCCCTGAGCATGTCTTCAAGAGTCTGAATCGTTCTTTCACTCTGCCCGTCGGTTTGCGGATGATATGCGGTACTCATATCTAAATGAGTTCCTAGTGCCTCCTGCAGTGATTGCCAGAACTTTGAGGTAAATCTAGTATCACGATCGGATATAATGGAAATAGGTATTCCATGCCTTGAAACAATTTCCTTTATATACAATCGTAATAGTTTCTCCATTCTATCCGTTTCCTTTATAGGCAAGAAATGGGCAGATTTGGTAAGACGATCAACAATCACCCAAATGGTGTCGTATCCCCAGGCAGTCTTTGGTAACTTCGTGATGAAATCCATGGTAATACCGTCCCATTTCCATTCTGGGATTTCTGGTTGTTGAAGTAATCCTGACGGCTTTTGGTGTTCTGCTTTGACTTTGGAACAAGTTAAACACTCCCCAACATATGTTGCAACGTCTGTCTTTAAATTAGGCCACCAATAATGCGTCTTAAGATCTTGATACATCTTTCCAACTCCAGGATGTATCGAGTATCTTGTCTTATGTGCCTCATTCAATATCAACTTCCTTAATCCACCCAACTTCGGTACCCAAATACGGTTTGCAAAATATCGAATTCCGTCTTCCCGTATAACGAGTTGCTTCTCATAATTCTTCATTATTTCATTTCTTATGTTTTCTTTAGTAAGTGCTTCTCGTTGAACTTCTTTGATTTGTGAGTTGAGATTCATGCGAATTTTTATGTTCATCGCTCGTACTCGAATTGGTTCTCGTTCGTTTCTGCTTAGAGCATCGGCCACCACGTTCGCCTTTCCGGGATGATAACGAATTTCACAATCATAGTCGTTTATCAGCTCGACCCACCTACGTTGCCTCATGTTCAGCTGTTTTTGATCGAAAATATGTTGAAGGCTTTTATGATCAGTAAACACAGTGCATTTAACCCCATACAAGTAGTGTCTCCATATCTTCAATGCAAACACGACTGCTCCCAGTTCTAGATCATGCGTCGTATAATTCCGCTCGTGAATCTTTAATTGTCGGGATGCGTATGCAATAACTTTCTTCCGTTGCATAAGAACGCAACCAAAACCTTGTCGCGAAGCGTCACAATATATTTCAAAATCATCGTTCCCTTCTGGTAACGATAAAATAGGCGCCGTAGTCAACTTCTTTTTCAGTAATTGAAATGCACTCTCCTGCTCAGAAGTCCATTCATATTTCTTCCCTTTTTGCGTTAACGCTGTCAACGGCTTAGCTATTCGGGAAAAATCTTGAATAAACCTTCTATAATAACCGGCTAAACCCAAAAATTGGCGTATCTGCATTGGTGTCTTAGGAGTCTCCCATTTTTCAATGGCTTCAATTTTTGCTGGATCAACCTGAATTCCTTTGCTACTAACAACGTGGCCAAGAAATTGCACTTCTTTCAACCAGAAAGCACATTTAGAAAATTTAGCATATAGCTGTTCTTTTCTCAACAACTCTAATATCAACCTTAAATGCTGCTCATGCTCTTGCTCACTCTTGGAATAGATAAGAATATCATCAATGAAAACGATAACAAACTTATCTAAATATGGACTACAAACTCGATTCATGAGGTCCATGAATACAGCTGGCGCATTCGTCAATCCAAACGGCATGACCAAAAATTCGTAATGACCGTAGCGTGTCCGAAAAGCAGTTTTCGGTATATCTTCTTCTTTGACACGTAATTGATGATAGCCCGATCTTAGGTCAATTTTTGAGTACACACATGATCCTTGGAGTTGATCAAATAAGTCATCAATTCTCGGTAGTGGATACCGATTCTTGATAGTTAACTTATTTAATTCACGATAATCTATACACATTCGGAAAGATCCGTCTTTCTTCTTGACGAATAAAATTGGAGCTCCCCACGGTGAAGTACTTGGTCGTATGAATCCACGATCCAGTAATTCTTTTAACTGACTCTGAAGTTCTTTTAACTCGGACGGTGCAAGTCTATATGGAGCACGGGCAACCGGTGCAGCTCCTGGTACAAGATCTATTTGAAATTCTACAGATCTAAATGGAGGTAATCCCGGTAACTCTTCCGGAAATACTTCAGGAAAATCTCTTGCCACAGGCACGTCATTGATGCACTTCTCTTTTTCTTTCTTTTCGTCTTTATTAACATGTGCTAAGATAGCATAGCACCCTTTCTTCAAGCACTTTTGAGCTTTCAAATAACTAATGAGTTTTAGCTTTGATTTACCCTTCTCTCCATAAATCATTACTGGCGTTTTATCCTTACGAGGAATGCGAATTGCCTTCTTGGCGCACACAACTTCAGCTCCTATTTTGGACATCCAGTCCATGCCGATTATTATATCAAAACTTCCTAATTCTACGGGTATCAAATCAATCTTAAATGTTTCTCCGGCTAAATTTATTTTACAATCACGGCAAATTTTATCGGCTTTAATTAGTTTACCATTAGCTAACTCAATCATGTACTTAGCATCTAGAGGTAATGATGAACAATTCAATTTAGCGTGAAAGTCTCTACACACGTAACTTCTATCAGCACCAGTATCAAATATAATAGATGCGGATAAGTTATTAATGGTAAACGTACCCGTAACAAGCTCCGGGTCTTCACACGCCTCTCTAGCATTAATAACAAATGCTCTTCCACGTGCAGATCCATTATTCTTCTCTGGATTCGGGCACTGGCTCTTATAGTGACCTTGTTTTCCACACCCAAAACAAGTAATGGTAGCCAAAGCAGTTCTATTTGCATTGGTGGCAGGAGTCTTGGTACCATTTGTATTTGTAACGAGAGCCCTACAATCTTCAGCAAGATGACCCTTTCGATTACATTTGTTGCATACCACATTACAGTAGCCAGAGTGATGTTTGTGGCATCGGTTGCATAAAGGATTTTGTCCTTTGTAACCAAAGCTTGAACCACCACCTGCACCTTGTATGGTTTCTTGTTTCTTAAAAGATTGTTGTTGGTTACCTCGATCATAATTTCCATTCCACTTTCTTTTGTTACCTGATACCTTCACATCAGTATTGGATGCTTTCTTATCCATGATGACCTGATCCATTAGCTCGTTTGCCATGGTTATAGCTTCATGAATTGTCTTAGGTTTCGATGCTGTAACGTTTGCCATGAACTTTTTGGGCAAACCATCTTTGTACATTTCAATCTTCCGTTCTTCGGTTGGAACCAATTCAGGACATAGCAAAACTAATTCCATGAATCGCTGATTGTAGTTGGTGATTTCAGTACCAATAACCTTCAGACTTCGTAACTCATCTTCCAACTTCCTAACCTCGTTCCTTGGACAATATTCGTTGATTAACATTGTTTTGAATTCTTCCCACGGAGTATCATAAGCTACATCTCCTCCTACAGCCTTCACATAATTTTTCCACCACGTGAGTGCACTATCTTGTAAAGTGCATGATGCATACTTGGTCATGTCCTTTTCAACACAACCACTGATTTTAAACACAGTCTCCATCTTTTCTATCCATCGGGTTAAACCGATCGGTCCTTCTGTTCCACTGAATGATGAGGGCTTGCAAGCTTGAAAAGTTTTGTAAGTGCACCCCACACGAGGATTTGGGTTAACTGCAGCACCTCTTGCAGCCTCGACCCATAACATTCTGTCGTTCACTCGTTGATTGATGAGTTCCTGGATTTCTTGTTCCGTCATTCAGTTCAATCGCGCCATATTCTTCTATAAGAATGAAAAGAAAATAATTATTCACATGGAATATTATAGATGTAGTGTATATTTACAGTACATTATAGCTTATTAATAATATGAAACAGGTATTATTATAAAAGCCTTTTCTTCTTATTAGCGTTTTATAATTATATCTAGGGTAGTACCTACCCGTTAATGTCCATACTTAATAGCTTAGTACAGAATCAATTACTACCATCTAAATAATACTTAACCATGGAAAATTATTGCATTTCACACTTCACTATTTTACATATGCTTATCTTACATCGAACATTAAGCAAACCACACTAATAATATTATACAAAACATTATATGATCCCATGGTTTAATACGGCAGCGCATCGTTTGGTCTATTTTCTAGGACGTTTAGGTTCAAAGAATCGCTTAACGCTTATCCTGGCTGTCTGCCTATATTTTGGCTGTGGGACTGAAGAACTGGATGCCGGGATAGAACGAATAGGAATAGCGGGAATAGGGGTGGTAGTGTCTAGTGGAGTTGGTGCCACATCATCCTTATTAAACTCAGGATTTGAATTTTCTAATTCATTAGCCTTTCGTTTCTTTCCTAGTTCGAACTCGTCTTTTGTAATTTCCTGTATTTCTTCCTCGGGTTCACTTTCCTCCTCGGGTTCACTTTCCTCCTCGGGTTCACTTTCCTCCTCGGGTTCACTTTCCGGGTTCTCTATAGTTGGTTCATCCGGAATTTGTGAGTCTTCCCCAAAGATATCATTTTCGTCATCGGATAGGTTAATGACTGGAACACCATCTGAAGATTCTAGTTCGGAGTCGCTGAATGTGATAACAAGTTTTGAGCCCGACATCTATCATACAACAACTAACCCATTAGTACTACATAATATTTATATATAAATTTTAACCAACAATGATAAGCAATGGTTTTTAAATCAGACCCGGTCAAAGTCCAGACTTACTAATGTATCCTAACGACTTATCGGTTAGACACACTAATGCAAACCTGGTTCGCTAAGACCACCGCTCTGATACCACATGTCATAACCCGTCCTTAACCATAAGAACGTGTTAGATAACGTATGATTTCATTGCGAGGTATTGACCTCTATATGCGACATTTTTAAAAGAGAAACTGCATATATTATACATTACAAACCATAACCATTATTTTTGTTACAAGCTTTAGACAATAGAAAGATGATTATCGTTTAGCGATAATCTTCGACTTACAAACTTTACAAATGATAATAACAACCCGATTTCTAGCATATTTTACAACACAAGTTCTTGGGTATGCAGTTTTATTTTTGACACAAATATGCGTACGCAAGATCCTGCTCAAATTCAACATAATGCAGCGGAAGCTTTAGTAATCACCTGAGAATAGACATGTTTTAAAAGGTCAACATAAAGTTGGTGAGATATAGGTTTAATGCCGGCAGCAATATATATATATAGACCACAAGATTTCGTATATAAACAGTTTAATAAAAATATTCTAAGTGGTTGAGCACTTGGTAACCATACTTAACATTTAATCACGTCGCATATTCCCTTTAATATGAAATCTTACTACACCGTACCAAGTGTAGTCACGAAACGAAGTACTGTGCAACCGTTGAATACTGGTCGTCCAGTCCGGTTGGGGTTGTCAGGCCCGATAGATCTATCAACAGGATTCGCGTTTACAATACCGCTGTAAATAACAGTTACCAAGCTACAGGGAAGTATGCCAGTGGTACAACTCAACGTAGAATATATTTTTCAGTTACTTGTGTCCATAACGTAAAACATAAAATACATGTATTCTCATCCCGAAATATTTAGAGTTTAAAAGTGGGACTATATACTCACTTTCGTCTTGAAGATATATATATAATTTGACTTGGTCTCCGGTTGATATCACGAACCTATCCATATATAATATATCAATACCTTTTCTTTTTAAACAAACGTCACATATATATACTTGTTATACTTTTAATACTTTGAATAATTCCTTAGTCCGTAGTTAGCAGTTCGTTGTTAGTAATTCAATTTTAATGGTTCATTTTTAGATGTTTAATATACCCGCAATGAAATAAATAAAACCCCCAACGAAATAAATAAAACCCCATCGTATATGTATTGGTCGAGATTAATCTTGACCCATGGTACCGGTGTTGTCAAATGACGTGTTGCATACATAAAGTACCGGTGTTGTCAAATGACGTGTTGCGTACAATCATGGGATCTTATGATTAATCTTCTCGTGTTGTTTACGGGTGATCCTGAACCATATAAAATTTAATTATAAGTACATATATATAAAATATCATGTTAACTTAAAAAGATGTGATTTATTTAATTTTTTCCCAATTATTTTCGTGGCTAAACTAGTCTTGGATATCCGATTTTGTTTCGGTCATAGTTTCTTCGTTACAACTCCGTTTTCATTGATTCAACTTGCCATCTCCTTGGATCGAGTCCCTCTTTAAGACTATGAACTGTAAATACCTTAGTTTGTATTCAAAATCACACGGCATAGGTCAAACTTTAGTGAAACTTATGAAGTTAATCATTTTCCATCATGTAAACAACCTCAAATGATTATTTTTCTAAAAATACTTATACTTTGAGTTAAATCATTAAATTTTTATGTGTTATCATATTCATAGTAAAAATCATTTTTCCAGAAAATAAACCTCCAATTCAAAGTTTAAGATGGTTTTTAATTATCCAACCCAAAACAGCCCCCGGTTGCACTCCGACGTCGTAAATTCAGTTTTTAAGGTGTTCTTTGAAAAACCAAGTTATACCTTGTTAAGTTAGCATATAATTAAGATATGTTACAGGTCTTGAAGTATTTTAAAAGTTAAGTTAGAAGGATCTATTTAGTTTGCGAACAAGTTTGAAATCATTCAAACTATGTTCTAGTTTATAAACTCTTATATATATAGCTTTAAATATATGAATTGAAAAAGAGTTGAAGTAGAGTTTTTACCTCAAGTTTAAAATGTAAAGTTGCTGGAAAGAAGTAGTAAAATAAAAGTTGAGAGAGTTCTTGCAAGTGTGTGTGAAAATTGGAAGTAAAATTTGGAAAATGAATGTGTAAAAATGAGTTAGAAATGGTGCTTATTTATAGGCTTGAAAATTTGGTTTTTAGTGAAAATATTTAAGATAAGTTAAAATTTATTATGTCATGAATGACATATTATTCCAATAATTGAAGATTTCTATTGGTATATACTAATAGTAAATACTTCTAGAAGCTGTGTATAGTACCCTAGATATACGTATAGGATTATTGAGGAAACGGAACGAGAATTCAAATATAACTATCTTTTGTAAATATACTTATATTGTTTTATGTATAAAAGCCCTTTAAAAATGATTAAATACATTACTTATACGATATATGTATAAACATTATAAATCATCAGTATTTATGTCAAATAACGTTACGTAGGTTATTGTTTTGAAAACTTAAGTTAGTAGTTTCAAAATATACTTATGACTTTTTGTTATTAATACAAAATGAGATATTAAAACATCCTTAGATCATGTTAAATATGTATGTATAATTATCATATATTGTATAGTTCGTGATATCATCGGTCAAACTAGACGGTCAAACGTTGTGTAAAACTCTTTTCAAAAACATAAGTCTCAACAATTTGGATTGCTTATCATGTTGGTAAGGTTTAATTTATGTAAATATTAATCTCATAAGTATAGAACTATCGGAAAAGTGCGGGTCGTTACATGGGTGGTCAATTGTCTATATGAAACCTATTTCAATTAATCAAGTCTTAACAAGTTTGATTGCTTAACATGTTGGAAACATTTAATCATGTAAACATCAATCTCAATTAATATATATAAACATGGAAAAGTTCGGGTCACTACAGTACCTACCCGTTAAATAAATTTCGTCCCGAAATTTTAAGCTGTTGAAGGTGTTGACGAATCTTCTGGAAATAGATGCGGGTATTTCTTCTTCATCTGATCTTCACGCTCCCAGGTGAACTCGGGTCCTCTACGAGCATTCCATCGAACCTTAATAATTGGTATCTTGTTTTGCTTAAGTCTTTTAACCTCACGATCCATTATTTCGACGGGTTCTTCGATGAATTGGAGTTTTTCGTTGATTTGGATTTCATCTAACGGAATAGTGAGATCTTCTTTAGCAAAACATTTCTTCAAATTCGAGACGTGGAAAGTGTTATGTACAGCCGCGAGTTGTTGAGGTAACTCAAGTCGGTAAGCTACTGGTCCGACACGATCAATAATCTTGAATGGTCCAATATACCTTGGATTTAATTTCCCTCGTTTACCAAATCGAACAACGCCTTTCCAAGGTGAAACTTTAAGCATGACCATCTCTCCAATTTCAAATTCTATATCTTTTCTTTTAATGTCAGCGTAGCTCTTTTGTCGACTTTGGGCGGTTTTCAACCGTTGTTGAATTTGGATGATCTTCTCGGTAGTTTCTTGTATAATCTCCGGACCCGTAATCTGTCTATCCCCCACCTCACTCCAACAAATCGGAGACCTGCACTTTCTACCATAAAGTGCTTCAAACGGCGCCATCTCAATGCTTGAATGGTAGCTGTTGTTGTAGGAAAATTCTGCTAACGGTAGATGTCGATCCCAACTGTTTCCGAAATCAATAACACATGCTCGTAGCATGTCTTCAAGCATTTGTATCGTCCTTTCGCTCTGCCCATCAGTTTGTGGATGATAGGCAGTACTCATGTCTAGACGAGTTCCTAATGCTTGCTGTAATGTCTGCCAGAATCTTGAAATAAATCTGCCATCCCTATCAGAGATAATAGAGATTGGTATTCCATGTCTGGAGACGACTTCCTTCAAATACAGTCGTGCTAACTTCTCCATCTTGTCATCTTCTCTTATTGGTAGGAAGTGTGCTGATTTGGTGAGACGATCAACTATTACCCAAATAGTATCAAAACCACTTGCAGTCCTTGGCAATTTAGTGATGAAATCCATGGTAATGTTTTCCCATTTCCATTCCGGGATTTCGGGTTGTTGAAGTAGACCTGATGGTTTCTGATGCTCAGCTTTGACCTTAGAACACGTCAAACATTCTCCTACATATTTAGCAACATCGGCTTTCATACCCGACCACCAAAAATGTTTCTTGAGATCCTTGTACATCTTCCCCGTTCCAGGATGTATTGAGTATCTGGTTTTATGAGTTTCTCTAAGTACCATTTCTCTCATATCTCCAAATTTTGGTACCCAAATCCTTTCAGCCCTATACCGGGTTCCGTCTTCCCGAATATTAAGATGCTTCTCCGATCCTTTGGGTATTTCATCCTTTAAATTTCCCTCTTTTAAAACTCCTTGTTGCGCCTCCTTTATTTGAGTAGTAATGTTATTATGAATCATTATATTCATAGATTTTACTCGAATGGGTTCTCTATCCTTCCTGCTCAAGGCATCGGCTACCACATTTACCTTCCCCGGGTGGTAACGAATCTCAAAATCGTAATCATTCAATAATTCAATCCACCTACGCTGCCTCATATTCAGTTGTTTCTGATTAAATATGTGTTGAAGACTTTTGTGGTCGGTATATATAATACTTTTGACCCCATATAAGTAGTGCCTCCAAGTCTTTAATGCAAAAACAACCGCGCCTAATTCCAAATCATGCGTCGTATAATTTTGTTCGTGAATCTTCAATTGTCTAGACGCATAAGCAATCACCTTCGTTCGTTGCATTAATACACAACCGAGACCTTGCTTTGATGCGTCACAATAAATCACAAAATCATCATTCCCTTCAGGCAATGACAATATAGGTGCTGTAGTTAGCTTTTTCTTCAATAACTGAAACGCTTTCTCTTGTTCATCATTCCATTCAAATTTCTTCCCTTTATGCGTTAATGCAGTCAAGGGTTTTGCTATTCTGGAAAAGTCTTGGATGAACCTTCTGTAGTAACCAGCTAGTCCTAAAAACTGGCGTATGTGTTTCGGAGTTTTCGGGGTTTCCCACTTTTCAACAGTTTCTATCTTTGCCGGATCCACCTTAATACCTTCTTTGTTCACTATGTGACCGAGGAATTGAACTTCTTCCAACCAAAATGCACACTTTGAAAACTTAGCGTACAATTCTTCCTTCCTCAATACTTCTAACACCTTTCTCAAATGTTGACCGTGTTCTTGGTCATTCTTTGAGTAAATAAGTATGTCATCAATGAAAACAATGACAAACTTGTCAAGGTATGGTCCACACACTCGGTTCATAAGGTCCATGAACACAGCTGGTGCATTAGTTAAACCAAACGGCATGACCATAAACTCGTAATGACCGTAACGTGTTCTGAAAGCAGTCTTTGGAATATCATCTTCTTTCACCCGCATTTGATGATACCCGGAACGTAAGTCAATCTTTGAATAAACAGACGAGCCTTGTAGTTGATCAAATAAGTCGTCGATTCTCGGTAGTGGGTAGCGGTTCTTGATGGTAAGTTTGTTCAACTTTCGGTAGTCGATACACAACCTGAATGTACCATCTTTCTTCTTGACAAACAAAACAGGAGCTCCCCACGGTGATGTGCTTGGTCGAATGAAACCACGCTCTAAAAGTTCTTGTAATTGGCTTTGCAGTTCTTTCATCTCGCTGGGTGCGAGTCTGTAAGGAGCACGAGCTATTGGTGCAGCTCCTGGTACAAGATCTATTTGAAATTCAACGGATCGATGTGGGGGTAATCCCGGTAATTCTTTCGGAAATACATCGGGAAATTCTTTTGCAATGGGAACATCATTGATGCTCTTTTCTTCAGTTTGTACTTTCTCGACGTGTGCTAGAACAGCATAGCAACCTTTTCTTATTAGTTTTTGTGCCTTCAAATTACTAATAAGATGTAGCTTCGTGTTGCCCTTTTCTCCGTACACCATTAAGGGTTTTCCTTTTTCTCGTATAATGCGAATTGCATTTTTGTAACAAACGATCTCCGCTTTCACTTCTTTCAACCAGTCCATACCGATTATCACATCAAAACTCCCTAACTCTACTGGTATCAAATCAATCTTAAATGTTTCGCTAACCAGTTTAATTTCTCGATTCCGACATATATTATCTGCTGAAATTAATTTACCATTTGCTAATTCGAGTAAAAATTTACTATCCAAAGGCGTCAATGGACAACTTAATTTAGCACAAAAATCTCTACTCATATAGCTTCTATCCGCACCTGAATCAAATAAAACGTAAGCAGATTTATTGTCAATAAGAAACGTACCCGTAACAAGCTCCGGGTCTTCCTGTGCCTCTACCGCATTAATATTGAAAACTCTTCCACGGCCTTGTCCATTCGTGTTCTCCTGGTTCGGGCAATTTCTAATAATGTGGCCTGGTTTTCCACATTTATAACAAACTACATTGGCATAACTTGCTCCGACACTACTTGCTCCGCCATTACTCGTTCCGACACCATTTGTTCCTTTCGTTCTATTAACCCCTGGTCCGTAGACCTCACACTTCGCCGCGCTATGACCATTTCTTTTACACTTGTTGCAAAATTTGGTGCAGAACCCCGAGTGATTCTTTTCACACCTTTGGCATAGTTGTTTCTGATTGTTGTTGTTGTTGCGGTTATTATTGTTGTTGGGATGATTGTTGTAGTTGCTGTTGTTGTTGTTGTTGTTGTTGTTGTTGTTGTTGTTGTTGGGCCGTTTGTTGTAGTTGCGATTGATGTTGCGATTGTTGGGATAATTGTTGCGATTATTGTTGTAATTGCTGTTGTTGTTGTATTGGTGATTCTTATCACCGTTTTCCTCCCACTTTCTTTTGACTTGCTTCACATTGGCCTCTTCAGCAGTCTGTTCTTTAATTCTTTCTTCAATCTGGTTCACTAGTTTGTGAGCCATTCTACATGCCTGTTGTATGGAGGCGGGCTCGTGTGAACTTATATCTTCTTGGATTCTTTCCGGTAATCCTTTCACAAACGCGTCGATCTTCTCTTCCTCATCTTCGAATGCTCCCGGACACAATAGGCACAATTCTGTGAATCGTCTTTCGTACGTGGTAATATCAAATCCTTGGGTTCTTAACCCTCTAAGTTCTGTCTTGAGCTTATTGACCTCAGTTCTGGGACGGTACTTCTCGTTCATCAAGTGCTTGAATGCTGACCACGGTAGTGCGTACGCATCATCTTGTCCCACTTGCTCTAGATAGGTATTCCACCATGTTAATGCAGAACCTGTGAAGGTATGCGTAGCGTACTTCACTTTGTCCTCTTCAGTACACTTACTTATGGCAAACACCGATTCAACCTTCTCGGTCCACCGTTTCAATCCGATCGGTCCTTCGGTTCCATCAAATTCCAAAGGTTTGCAGGCAGTGAATTCTTTGTAGGTGCATCCTACACGATTTCCTGTACTGCTAGATCCAAGGTTATTGTTGGTATGTAGCGCAGCCTGTACTGCGGCTATGTTTGAAGCTAGAAAAGTACGGAATTCCTCTTCATTCATATTCACGGTGTGTCGAGTAGTCGGTGCCATTTCCTTCAAAATAGTTAAATGGAACAAGTTAATCATACAGAATATTAAGAGTAGTTAATAGTATTTCGTAGCATAATATGAACTCATTTATAAAAGCTTTTTCTTCATATTAGCATTTTATAAGTTTAAATTCGGGTAGTACCTACCCGTTAAGTTCATACTTAGTAGCTAATATACAATTCAACTACTACAATTCTATATGAAAAACTGATTGTAATAATATTTCGCGTTCAAACTTTTATACAATATTTTACAAACTTACAATACCGCTTATTTTACATAAAGCATGAAATATAGCACACAATAACTTTGATACAAGATAGTTGTGAAGACAATTCTAGCTAGTACACAAGTCGTTCGGCAAAGGCAATAAAGACACGTAATTCATACGTCCAGAAACAAGTCATGCATTCTGGTTTTACTAGGACTACTTCCCATCCTTGGTCTTGTGCAACATAACCGTTATGGCCGTTGATAAGACAGCGTGTTGTAACGTCATCAAAGGGACGAGGGTTACGTAATGTCCAACAGTCCCGTAATAATCTAAAAACCTCATTTCTTACCCCAATTACCGACTCCGTCACTTGTGGAAACGTTTTGTTTAATAGTTGTAGCCCGATGTTCTTGTTCTCACTTTGGTGAGAAGCGAACATTACTAATCCGTAAGCATAACATGCTTCTTTATGTTGCATGTTAGCCGCTTTTTCTAAATCACGAAGTCCAATATTCGGATATATTTAGTCAAAATAATTTCTTAACCCGTTGCATAAAATAGCATTTGGGTTCCCCGCAATATATGCGTCAAAGTAAACACATCGTAACTTATGGGTTTCCCAATGTGATATCCCCCATCTTTCAAACGAAAGTCTCTTATAAACCAAGACATTCTTGGAACGTTCTTCGAATGTCTTACAAACTGATCTCGCCTTAAATAGTTGTGCCGAAGAATTCTGGCCGACTCTAGACAAGATTTCATCAATCATGTCTCCGGGTAGGTCTCTTAAAATATTGGGTTGTCTATCCATTTTGTGTTTTTAAACTGTAAAATAGACAAGAGTTAGATTCATAAAAAAAATACTTATTAATACAAGCAATTTTTACATATATCATAAAGCATAAGAACACTATATTCCATATATTACACCACACGAATACAACTATCTTATTCTGACTCGCTCGTTTCTTCTTCTTCGGTTTTGGTTCGTTTTGCCAAGTTTCTAGGGATATATGATGTTCCCCTAATACGAGCCGTCGTTGTCCACATTGGTTTAGAAAAACCTGGTGGTTTAGAGGTTCCCGGGTCATTGTTACAACTTAAGGACTTCGGGGGTTGACGATACATATAAAGTTCATCGGGGTTGGAATTAGATTTCTCTATTTTTATGCCCTTTCCCTTATTATTTTCTTTTGCCTTTTTAAATTCAGTTGGGGTAATTTCTATAACATCATCGGAATTCTCGTCGAAATCCGATTCATCGGAGAATTGGTAATCCTCCCAATATTTTGCTTCCTTGGCGGAAACACCATTGACCATAATTAACTTTGGTCGGTTGGTTGAGGATTTTCTTTTACTTAACCGTTTTATTATTTCCCCCACCGGTTCTATTTCTTCATCCGGTTCCGATTCTTCTTCCGGTTCCGATTCTTCTTCCGGTTCCGACTCTTCTTCCGGTTCCTCTTCGGGAACTTGTGAATCAGTCCACAAATCATTCCAATTTACATTTGACTCTTCATTATTATTAGGTGAGTCAATGGGACTTGTTCTAGAGGTAGACATCTATCACATAATATCAAACACGTTAAGAGATTAATATATCACATAATATTCATATGTTAAAAATATATAGTTTCCAACAAAAATGTTAAGCAATCATTTTTAAAGAAAACACGGTCGAAGTCCAGACTCACTAATGCATCCTAACAAACTCGATAAGACACACTAATGCAAATTTTCTGGTTCTCTAAGACCAACGCTCGGATACCAACTGAAATGTCCCGTTCTTATTGATTAAAAACGTTCCATATTAATTGATTTCGTTGCGAGGTTTTGACCTCTATATGAGACGTTTTTCAAAGACTGCATTCATTTTTAAACAAACCATAGCCTTTATTTCCTCAATAAAGGTTTAAAAAGCTTTACGTAGATTATCAAATAATGATAATGTAAAATATCCTGTTTACACACGACCATTACATAATGGTTTACAATACAAATATGTTACAACAAAATAAGTTTCTTGAATGCAGTTTTTACACAATATCATACAAGCATGGACTCCAAATCTTGTCCTTATTTAAGTATGCGACAGCGGAAGCTCTTAATAATCACCTGAGAATAAACATGCTTAAAACGTCAACAAAAATGTTGGTGAGTTATAGGTTTAACCTATATATATCAAATCGTAACAATAGACCACAAGATTTCATATTTCAATACACATCCCATACATAGAGATAAAAATCATTCATATGGTGAACACCTGGTAACCGACAATAACAAGATGCATATATAAGAATATCCCCATCATTCCGGGACACCCTTCGGATATGATATAAATTTCGAAGTACTAAAGCATCCGGTACTTTGGATGGGGTTTGTTAGGCCCAATAGATCTATCTTTAGGATTCGCGTCAATTAGGGTGTCTGTTCCCTAATTCTTAGATTACCAGACTTAATAAAAAGGGGCATATTCGATTTCGATAATTCAACCATAGAATGTAGTTTCACGTACTTGTGTCTATTTTGTAAATCATTTATAAAACCTGCATGTATTCTCATCCCAAAAATATTAGATTTTAAAAGTGGGACTATAACTCACTTTCACAGATTTTTACTTCGTCGGGAAGTAAGACTTGGCCACTGGTTGATTCACGAACCTATAACAATATATACATATATATCAAAGTATGTTCAAAATATATTTACAACACTTTTAATATATTTTGATGTTTTAAGTTTATTAAGTCAGCTGTCCTCGTTAGTAACCTACAACTAGTTGTCCACAGTTAGATGTACAGAAATAAATCGATAAATATTATCTTGAATCAATCCACGACCCAGTGTATACGTATCTCAGTATTGATCACAACTCAAACTATATATATTTTGGAATCAACCTCAACCCTGTATAGCTAACTCCAACATTCACATATAGAGTGTCTATGGTTGTTCCGAAATATATATAGATGTGTCGACATGATAGGTCGAAACATTGTATACGTGTCTATGGTATCTCAAGATTACATAATATATAATACAAGTTGATTAAGTTATGGTTGGAATAGATTTGTTACCAATTTTCACGTAGCTAAAATGAGAAAAATTATCCAATCTTGTTTTACCCATAACTTCTTCATTTTAAATCCGTTTTGAGTGAATCAAATTGCTATGGTTTCATATTGAACTCTATTTTATGAATCTAAACAAAAAAAGTATAGGTTTCAAGTCGGAAAAATAGGTTACAAGTCGTTTTTGTAAAGGTAGTCATTTCAGTCGAAAGAACGACGTCTAGATGACCATTTTAGAAAACATACTTCCACTTTGAGTTTAACCATAATTTTTGGATATAGTTTCATGTTCATAATAAAAATCATTTTCTCAGAATAACAACTTTTAAATCAAAGTTTATCATAGTTTTTAATTAACTAACCCAAAACAGCCCGCGGTGTTACTACGACGGCGTAAATCCGGTTTTACGGTGTTTTTCGTGTTTCCAGGTTTTAAATCATTAAGTTAGCATATCATATAGATATAGAACATGTGTTTAGTTGATTTTAAAAGTCAAGTTAGAAGGATTAACTTTTGTTTGCGAACAAGTTTAGAATTAACTAAACTATGTTCTAGTGATTACAAGTTTAAACCTTCGAATAAGATAGCTTTATATGTATGAATCGAATGATGTTATGAACATCATTACTACCTTAAGTTCCTTGGATGAACCTACTGGAAAATAGAAAAATGGATCTAGCTTCAATGGATCCTTGGATGGCTCAAAGTTCTTGAAGCAAAATCATGACACGAAAACAAGTTCAAGTAAGATCATCACTTGAAATAAGATTGTTATAGTTATAGAAATTGAACCAAAGTTTGAATATGATTATTACCTTGTATTAGAATGATAACCTACTGTAAGAAACAAAGATTTCTTGAGGTTGGATGATCACCTTACAAGATTGGAAGTGAGCTAGCAAACTTGAAAGTATTCTTGATTTTATGAAACTAGAACTTTTGGAATTTATGAAGAACACTTAGAACTTGAAGATAGAACTTGAGAGAGTTCAATTAGATGAAGAAAATTGAAGAATGAAAGTGTTTGTAGGTGTTTTTGGTCGTTGGTGTATGGATTAGATATAAAGGATATGTAATTTTGTTTTCATGTAAATAAGTCATGAATGATTACTCATATTTTTGTAATCTTATGAGATATTTCATGCTAGTTGCCAAATGATGGTTCCCACATGTGTTAGGTGACTCACATGGGCTGCTAAGAGCTGATCATTGGAGTGTATATACCAATAGTACATACATCTAAAAGCTGTGTATTGTACGAGTACGAATACGGGTGCATACGAGTAGAATTGTTGATGAAACTGAACGAGAATGTAATTGTAAGCATTTTTGTTAAGTAGAAGTATTTTGATAAGTGTATTGAAGTCTTTCAAAAGTGTATAAATACATATTAAAACACTACATGTATATACATTTTAACTGAGTCGTTAAGTCATCGTTAGTCGTTACATGTAAGTGTTGTTTTGAAACCTTTAGGTTAACGATCTTGTTAAATGTTGTTAACCCAATGTTTATAATATCAAAAGAGATTTTAAATTATTATATTATCATGATATTATGATGTACGAATATCTCTTAATATGATATATATACATTAAATGTCGTTACAACGATAAACGTTACATATATGTCTCGTTTCAAAATCATTAAGTTAGTAGTCTTGTTTTTACATATGTAGTTCATTGTTAATATAATTAATGATATGTTTACTTATCATAATATCATGTTAACTATATATATAACCATATATATGTCATCATATAGTTTTTTTACAAGTTTTAACGTTCGTGAATCACCGGTCAACTTGGGTGGTCAATTGTCTATATGAAACCTATTTCAATTAATCAAGTCTTAACAAGTTTGATTGCTTAACATGTTGGAAACATTTAATCATGTAAACATCAATCTCAATTAATATATATAAACATGGAAAAGTTCGGGTCACTACAGAAGTTGTATGGGTTGGTGGTGGAAGGTGATTGTAGTACGTTTTGTGGTGATGAGATGGTGGTCTATGGTTGTGGATGGTGGACGGTGAAAACAGTGATGGTGGTTGGTTTCACTTTAAACCGGAAAAAAAGAGCCAAGAAGTAAACTGTAGTGACCCGAACTTTTCCATGTTTATATATATTAATTGAGATTGATATTTACATGATTAAATGTTTCCAACATGTTAAGCAATCAAACTTGTTAAGACTTGATTAATTGAAATATGTTTCATATAGACTATTGACCACCCAAGTTGACCGGTGATTCACGAACGTTAAAACTTGTAAAAACTATATGATGACATATATATGGATATATATATAGTTAACATGATACTATGATAAGTAAACATATCATTAAGTATATTAACAATGAACTACATATGTAAAAACAAGACTACTAACTTAATGATTTTTAAACGAGACATATATGTAACGATTATCGTTGTAAAGACATTTAATGTATATATATCATATTAAGAGATATTCATACATGATAATATCATGATAATATAATAATTTAAAATCTCATTTGATATTATAAACATTGGGTTAACAACATTTAACAAGATCGTTAACCTAAAGGTTTCAAAACAACACTTACATGTAACGACTAACGATGATTTAACGACTCAGTTAAAATGTATATACATGTAGTGTTTTAATATGTATTTATACACTTTTGAAAGACTTCAATACACTTATCAAAATACTTCTACTTAACAAAAATGCTTACAATTACATCCTCGTTCAGTTTCATCAACAATTCTACTCGTATGCACCCGTATTCGTACTCGTACAATACACAGCTTTTAGATGTATGTACTATTGGTATATACACTCCAATGATCAGCTTTTAGCAGCCCATGTGAGTCATCTAACACATGTGGGAACCATCATTTGGCAACTAGCATGAAATATCTCATAAAATTACAAAAATATGAGTAATCATTCATGACTTATTTACATGAAAACAAAATTACATATCCTTTATATCTAATCCATACACCAACGACCAAAAACACCTACAAACACTTTCATTCTTCAATTTTATTCATCTAATTGATCTCTCTCAAGTTCTATCTTCAAGTTCTAAGTGTTCTTCATATATTCTACAAGTTCTAGTTACATAAAATCAAGAATACTTTCAAGTATGCTAGCTCACTTCCAATCTTGTAAGGTGATCATCCAACCTCAAGAAATCTTTGTTTCTTACAGTATGTTATAATTCTAATACAAGGTAATAATCATATTCAAACTTTGGTTCAATTTCTATAACTATAACAATCTTATTTCAAGTGATGATCTTACTTGAACTTGTTTTCGTGTCATGATTCTGCTTCAAGAACTTCGAGCCATCCAAGGATCCGTTGAAGCTAGATCCATTTTTCTCTTTTCCAGTAGGTTTATCCAAGGAACTTAAGGTAGTAATGATGTTCATAACATCATTCGATTCATACATATAAAGCTATCTTATTCGAAGGTTTAAACTTGTAATCACTAGAACATAGTTTAGTTAATTCTAAACTTGTTCGCAAACAAAAGTTAATCCTTCTAACTTGACTTTTAAAATCAACTAAACACATGTTCTATATCTATATGATATGCTAACTTAATGATTTAAAACCTGGAAACACGAAAAACACCGTAAAACCGGATTTACGCCGTCGTAGTAACACCGCGGGCTGTTTTGGGTTAGTTAATTAAAAACTATGATAAAATTTGATTTAAAAGTTGTTATTCTGAGAAAATTATTTTTATTATGAACATGAAACTATATCCAAAAATTATGGTTAAACTCAAAGTGGAAGTATGTTTTCTAAAATGGTCATCTAGACGTCGTTCTTTCGACTGAAATGACTACCTTTACAAAAACGACTTGTAACTTATTTTTCTGACTATAAACCTATACTTTTTCTATTTAGATTCATAAAATAGAGTTCAATATGAAACCATAGCAATTTGATTCACTCAAAACGGATTTAAAATGAAGAAGTTATGGGTAAAACAAGATTGGATAATTTTTCTCATTTTAGCTACGTGAAAATTGGTAACAAATCTATTCCAACCATAACTTAATCAACTTGTATTGTATATTATGTAATCTTGAGATACCATAGACACATATACAATGTTTCGACCTATCATGTCGACACATCTATATATATTTCGGAACAACCATAGACACTCTATATGTGAATGTTGGAGTTAGCTATATAGGGTTGAGGTTGATTCCAAAATATATATAGTTTGAGTTGTGATCAATACTGAGATACGTATACACTGGGTCGTGGATTGATTCAAGTTAATATTTATCAATTTATTTCTGTACATCTAACTGTGGACAACTAGTTGTAGGTTACTAACGAGGACAGCTGACTTAATAAACTTAAAACATCAAAATATATTAAAAGTGTTGTAAATATATTTTGAACATACTTTGATATATATGTATATATTGTTATAGGTTCGTGAATCAACCAGTGGCCAAATCTTACTTCCCGACGAAGTAAAAATCTGTGAAGGTGAGTTATAGTCCCACTTTTAAAATCTAATATTTTTGGGATGAGAATACATGCAGGTTTTATAAATGATTTACAAAATAGACACAAGTACGTGAAACTACATTCTATGGTTGAATTATCGAAATCGAATATGCCCCTTTTTATTAAGTCTGGTAATCTAAGAATTAGGGAACAGACACCCTAATTGACGCGAATCCTAAAGATAGATCTATTGGGCCTAACAAACCCCATCCAAAGTACCGGATGCTTTAGTACTTCGAAATTTATATCATATCCGAAGGGTGTCCCGGAATGATGGAGATATTCTTATATATGCATCTTGTTAATGTCGGTTACCAGGTGTTCACCATATGAATGATTTTTATCTCTATGTATGGGATGTGTATTGAAATATGAAATCTTGTGGTCTATTATTATGATTTGATATATATAGGTTAAACCTATAACTCACCAACATTTTTGTTGACGTTTTAAGAATGTTTATTCTCAGGTGATTATTAAGAACTTCCGCTGTCGCATACTTAAATAAGGACGAGATTTGGAGTCCATGCTTGTATGATATTGTGTAAAAACTGCATTCAAGAAACTTATTTTGTTGTAACATATTTGTATTGTAAACCATTATGTAATGGTCGTGTGTAAACAGGATATTTTAGATTATCATTATTTGATAATCTACGTAAAGCTTTTTAAACCTTTATTGATGAAATAAAGGTTATGGTTTGTTTTAAAATGAATGCAGTCTTTGAAAAACGTCTCATATAGAGGTCAAAACCTCGCAACGAAATCAATTACTATGGAACGTTTTTAATCAATAAGAACGGGACATTTCAGTTGGTATCCGAGCGTTGGTCTTAGAGAACCAGAATTTTGCATTAGTGTGTCTTATCAAGTTTGATAGGATGCATTAGTGAGTCTGGACTTCGACCGTGTTTACTTGAAAAATGATTGCTTAGCAAATTTTGTTGGAAACTATATATTTTTAACATGTGAATATTATGTGATATATTAATCTCTTAACGCGTTTGATATTATGTGATAGATGTCTACCTCTAGAACAAGTCCCATTGACTCACCTAATAATAATGAAGAGTCAAATGTAAATTGGAATGATTCGTGGACTGATTCACAAGTTCCCGAAGAGGAACCGGAAGAAGAGTCGGAACCAGAAGAAGAATCGGAACCGGAAGAAGAATCGGAACCGGATGAAGAAATAGAACCGGTGGGGGAAATAATAAAACGGTTAAGTAAAAGAAAATCCTCAACCAACCGACCAAGGTTAATTATGGTCAATGGTGTTTCCGCCAAGGAAGCAAAATATTGGGAGGATTACCAATTCTCCGATGAATCGGATTCCGACGAGAATTTCGATGATGTTATAGAAATTACCCCAACTGAATTTAAAAAGGCAAAAGAAAATAATAAGGGAAAGGGCATAAAAATAGAGAAACCTAATTCCAACCCCGATGAACTTTATATGTATCGTCAACCCCCGAAGTCCTTAAGTTGTAACAATGACCCGGGAACCTCTAAACCACCAGGTTTTTCTAAACCAATGTGAAAAATTACGGCTCGTATTAGGGGAACATCATATATCCCTAGAAACTTGGCAAAACAAACCAAAACCGAAGAAGAAGAAACAAGCAAGTCGGAATAAGATAGTTATATTCGTGTGGTGTAATATATGTAATATAGTGTGCTTATGCTTTATGATATATGTAAAAATTGCTTGTATTAATAAGTATTTTATTTTTTATTTTTATGAATCTAACTCTTGTCTATTTTACAGTATAAAAACACAAAATGGATAGACAACCCAATATTTTAAGAGACCTACCCGGAGACATGATTGATGAAATCTTGTCTAGAGTCGGTCAGAATTCTTCGGCACAACTATTTAAGGCAAGATCAGTTTGTAAGACATTCGAAGAGCGTTCCAAGAATGCCTTGGTTTATAAAAGGCTTTCGTTCGAAAGATGGGGGATATCACATTGGGAAATTCATAAGTTACGATGTGTTTACTTTGACGCATATATTGCGGGGAACCCAAATGCTATTTTACGCAATGGGTTAAGAAATTTTTTTGACTCAATATATCCGAATATTGGACTTCGTGATTTAGAAAAAGCGGCTAACATGCAACATAAAGAAGCATGCTATGCTTACGGATTAGTAATGTTCGCTTCTCACCAAAGTGAGAACAAGAACATCGGGCTACAACTGTTAAACAAAACGTTCCCACAAGTGACGGAGTCGGTAATTGGGGTAAGAAATGAGGTTTTTAGATTGTTACGGGACTGTTGGACATTACGTAACCCTCGTCCCTTGGACGACGTTACAACACGCTGTCTTATCAACGGCCATAACGGTTATGTTCCACAAGACCAAGGATGGGAAGTAATCCTAGTAAAACCAGAATGCATGACTTGTTTCTGGACGTATGAATTACGTGTCTTTATTGCCTTTGCTGAACGACTTGTGTACTAGCTAGAATTATCTTCACAACCATCTTGTATCAAATTTATTGTGTGCTATATTTCATGCTATATGTAAAATAAGCGGTATTGTAAGTTTGTAAAATATTGTGTAAAAGTTTGAACTCGAAATATTATTATAATCAGTTTTTCATATAGAATTGTAGTAGTTGAATTGTATATTAGCTACTAAGTATGAACTTAACGGGTAGGTACTACCAGAATTTAAACTTATAAAACGCTAATATGAAGAAAAAGCTTTTATAAATGAGTTCATATTATGCTATGAAATACTATTAACTACTCTTAATATTCTGTATGATTAACTTGTTCCATTTGACTATTTTGAAGGAAATGGCACCGACTACTAGACACACCGTGAATATGAATGAAGAGGAATTCCGTACTTTTATAGCTTCAAACATAGCCGTAGTACAGGCTGCGCTACATACCAACAATAACCTTGGATCTAGCAGTACAGGAAATCGTGTAGGATGCACCTACAAAGAATTCACTGCCTGCAAACCTTTGGAATTTGATGGAACCGAAGGACCGATCGGATTGAAACGGTGGACCGAGAAGGTCGAATCGGTGTTTGCCATAAGTAAGTGTACTGAAGAGGACAAAGTGAAGTACGCTACGCATACCTTCACAGGTTCTGCGTTAACATGGTGGAATACCTATCTAGAGCAAGTGGGACAAGATGATGCGTACGCACTACCGTGGTGAGCATTCAAGCACTTGATGAACGAGAAGTACCGTCCCAGAACCGAGGTCAATAAGCTCAAGACAGAACTTAGAGGGTTACGAACCCAAGGATTTGATATTACCACGTACGAAAGATGATTCACAGAATTGTGCCTATTGTGTCCGAGAGCATTCGAAGATGAGGAAGAGAAGATCGACGCGTTTGTGAAAGGATTACCGGAAAGAATCCAAGAAGATATAAGTTCACACGAGCCCGCCTCCATACAACAGGCATGTAGAATGGCTCATAAACTAGTGAACCAGATTGAAGAAAGAATTAAAGAACAGACTGCTGAAGAGGCCAATGTGAAGCAAGTCAAAAGAAAGTGGGAGGAAAACGGTGATAAGAATCACCAATACAACAACAACAGCAATTACAACAATAATCGCAACAATTATCCCAACAATAGCAACATCAATCGCAAATACAACAAACGGCCCAACAACAACAACAACAACAACAACAACAACAGCAACTACAACAATCATCCCAACAACAATAATAACCGCAACAACAACAACAATCAGAAGCAGCTATGCCAAAGGTGTGAAAAGTATCACTCGAGGTTCTGCACCAAATTTTGCAACAATTGTAAAAGAAATGGTCATAGCGCGGCAAAGTGTGAGGTCTACGGACCAGGGGTTAATAGAACGAAAGGAACAAATGGTGTCGAAACGAGTAATGGCGGAGCAAGTAGTGTCGGAGCAAGTTATGCCAATGTAGTTTGTTATAAATGTGGAAAACCAGGCCACATTATTAGAAATTGCCCGAACCAGGAGAACACGAATGGACAAGGCCGCGGAAGAGTTTTCAATATTAATGCGGCAGAGGCACAGGAAGACCCGGAGCTTGTTACGGGTACGTTTCTTATTGACAATAAATCTGCTTACGTTTTATTTGATTCGGGTGCGGATAGAAGCTATATGAGTAAAGATTTTTATGCTAAATTAAGTTGTCCATTGACGCCTTTGGATAGTAAATTTTTACTCGAATTAGCAAATGGTAAATTAATTTCAGCAGATAATATATGTCGGAATCGAGAAATTAAACTGGTTAGCGAAACATTTAAGATTGATTTGATACCAGTAGAGTTAGGGAGTTCTGATGTGATAATCGGTATGGACTGGTTGAAAGAAGTGAAAGCAGAGATCGTTTGTTACAAAAATGCAATTCGCATTATACGAGAAAAAGGAAAACCCTTAATGGTGTACGGAGAAAAGGGCAACACGAAGCTACATCTTATTAGGAATTTGAAGGCACAAAAATTAATAAGAAAAGGTTGCTATGCTGTTCTAGCAAACGTCGAGAAAGTACAAACTGAAGAAAAGAGCATCAATGATGTTCCCATTGCAAAAGAATTTCCCGATGTATTTCCGAAAGAATTACCGGGATTACCCCCACATCGATCCGTTGAATTTTAAATAGATCTTATACCAGGAGCTGCACCAATAGCTCGTGCTCCTTACAGACTCGCACCCAGCGAGATGAAAGAACTGCAAAGCCAATTACAAGAACTTTTAGAGCGTGGTTTCATTCGACCAAGCACATCACCATGGGGAGCTCCTGTTTTGTTTGTCAAGAAGAAAGATGGTACATTCAGGTTGTGTATCGACTACCGAGAGTTGAACAAACTTACCATCAAGAACCGCTACCCACTACCGAGAATCGACGACTTATTTGATCAACTACAAGGCTCGTCTGTTTATTCAAAAATTGACTTACGTTCCGGGTATCATCAAATGCGGGTGAAAGAAGATGATATTCCAAAGACTGCTTTCAGAACACGTTACGGTCATTACGAGTTTATGGTCATGCCGTTTGGTTTAACTAATGCACCAGCTGTGTTCATGGACCTTATGAACCGAGTGTGTGGACCATACCTTGACAAGTTTGTTATTGTTTTCATTGATGACATACTTATTTACTCAAAGAATGACCAAGAACACGGTGAACATTTGAGAAAGGTGTTAGAAGTATTAAGGAAGGAAGAATTGTACGCTAAGTTTTCAAAGTGTGCATTTTGGTTGGAAGAAGTTCAATTCCTCGGTCACATAGTGAACAAAGAAGGTATTAAGGTGGATCCGGCAAAGATAGAAACTGTTGAAAAGTGGGAAACCCCGAAAACTCCGAAACACATACGCCAGTTTTTAGGACTAGCAGGTTACTATAGAAGGTTCATCCAAGACTTTTCCAGAATAGCAAAACCCTTGACTGCATTAACGCATAAAGGGAAGAAATTTGAATGGAAGGATGAACAAGAGAAAGCGTTTCAGTTATTGAAGAAAAAGCTAACTACGGCACCTATATTGTCATTGCCTGAAGGGAATGATGATTTTGTGATTTATTGTGACGCATCAAAGCAAGGTCTCGGTTGTGTATTAATGCAACGAACGAAGGTGATTGCTTATGCGTCTAGACAATTGAAGATTCACGAGCAAATTTATATGACGCATGATTTGGAATTAGGCGCGGTTGTTTTTGCATTAAAGACTTGGAGGCACTACTTATATGGGGTCAAAAGTATTATATATACCGACCACAAAAGTCATCAACACATATTTAATCAGAAACAAATGAATATGAGGCAGCGTAGGTGGATTGAATTGTTGAATGATTACGACTTTGAGATTCGTTACCACCCGGGGAAGGCAAATGTGGTAGCCGATGCCTTGAGCAGGAAGGACAGAGAACCCATTCGAGTAAAATCTATGAATATAATGATTCATAATAACCTTACTACTCAAATAAAGGAGGCGCAACAAGGAGTTTTAAAAGAAGGAAATTTAAAGGATGAAATACCCAAAGGATCGGAGCAGCATCTTAATATTCAGGAAGACGGAACCCGGTATAGGGCTGAAAGGATTTGGGTACCAAAATTTGGAGATATGAGAGAAATGGTACTTAGAGAAGCTCATAAAACCAGATACTCAATACATCCTGGAACGGGGAAGATGTACAAGGATCTCAAGAAACATTTTTGGTGGCCGGGTATGAAAGCCGATGTTGCTAAATACGTAGGAGAATGTTTGACGTGTTCTAAGGTCAAAGCTGAGCATCAGAAACCATCAGGTCTACTTCAACAACCCGAAATCCCAGAATGGAAATGGGAAAACATTACCATGGATTTCATCACTAAATTGCCAAGGACTGCAAGTGGTTTTGATACTATTTGGGTAATAGTTGATCGTCTCACCAAATCAGCACACTTCCTACCAATAAGAGAAGATGACAATATGGAGAAGTTAGCACGACTGTATTTGAAGGAAGTCGTCTCCAGACATGGAATACCAATCTCTATTATTTCTGATAGGGATGGCAGATTTATTTCAAGATTCTGGCAGACATTACAACAAGCATTAGGAACTCGTCTAGACATGAGTACTGCCTATCATCCACAAACTGATGGGCAGAGCGAAAGGACGATACAAACGCTTGAAGACATGCTACGAGCATGTGTTATTGATTTCGGAAATAGTTGGGATCGACATCTACCGTTAGCAGAATTTTCCTACAACAACAGCTACCATTCAAGCATTGAGATGGCGCCGTTTGAAGCACTTTATGGTAGAAAGTGCAGGTCTCTAATTTGTTGGAGTGAAGTGGGGGATAGACAGATTACGGGTCCGGAGATTATACAAGAAACTACCGAGAAGATCATCCAAATTCAACAACGGTTGAAAACCGCCCAAAGTCGACAAAAGAGCTACGCTGACATTAAAAGAAAAGATATAGAATTTGAAATTGGAGAGATGGTCATGCTTAAAGTTGCACCTTGGAAAGGTGTTGTTCGATTTGGTAAACGAGGGAAATTAAATCCAAGGTATATTGGACCATTCAAGATTATTGATCGTGTCGGACCAGTAGCTTACCGACTTGAGTTACCTCAACAACTCGCGGCTGTACATAACACTTTCCACATCTCGAATTTGAAGAAATGTTTTGCTAAAGAAGATCTCACTATTCCGTTAGATGAAATCCATATCAACGAAAAACTCCAATTCATCGAAGAACCCGTCGAAATAATGGATCGTGAGGTTAAAAGACTTAAGCAAAACAAGATACCAATTATTAAGGTTCGATGGAATGCTCATAGAGGACCCGAGTTCACCTGGGAGCATGAAGATCAGATGAAGAAGAAATACCCGCATCTATTTCCAGAAGATTCGTCAACACCTTCAACAGCTTAAAATTTCGGGACGAAATTTATTTAACGGGTAGGTACTGTAGTGACCCGAACTTTTCCATGTTTATATATATTAATTGAGATTGATATTTACATGATTAAATGTTTCCAACATGTTAAGCAATCAAACTTGTTAAGACTTGATTAATTGAAATATGTTTCATATAGACAATTGACCACCCAAGTTGACCGGTGATTCACGAACGTTAAAACTTGTAAAAACTATATGATGACATATATATGGATGTATATATAGTTACCATGATACTATGATAAGTAAACATATCATTAAGTATATTAACAATGAACTATATATGTAAAAACAAGACTACTAACTTAATGATTTTTAAACGAGACATATATGTAATGATTATCGTTGTAAAGACATTTAATGTATATATATCATATTAAGAGATATTCATACATGATAATATCATGATAATATAATAATTTAAAATCTCATTTGATATTATAAACATTGGGTTAACAACATTTAACAAGATCGTTAACCTAAAGGTTTCAAAACAACACTTACATGTAACGACTAACGATGACTTAACGACTCAGTTAAAATGTATATACATGTAGTGTTTTAATATGTATTTATACACTTTTGAAAGACTTCAATACACTTATCAAAATACTTCTACTTAACAAAAATGCTTACAATTACATCCTCGTTCAGTTTCATCAACAATTCTACTCGTATGCACCCGTATTCGTACTCGTACAATACACAGCTTTTAGATGTATGTACTATTGGTATATACACTCCAATTATCAGCTCTTAGCAGCCCATGTGAGTCACCTAACACATGTGGGAACCATCATTTGGCAACTAGCATGAAATATCTCATAAAATTACAAAAATATGAGTAATCATTCATGACTTATTTACATGAAAACAAAATTACATATCCTTTATATCTAATCCATACACCAACAACCAAAAACACCTACAAACACTTTCATTCTTCAATTTTCTTCATCTAATTGATCTCTCTCAAGTTCTATCTTCAAGTTCTAAGTGTTCTTCATATATTCTACAAGTTCTAGTTACATAAAATCAATAATACTTTCAAGTTTGCTAGCTCACTTCCAATCTTGTAAGGTGATCATCCAACCTCAAGAAATCTTTGTTTCTTATAGTAGGTTATCATTCTAATACAAGGTAATAATCATATTCAAACTTTGGTTCAATTTCTATAACTATAACAATCTTATTTCAAGTGATGATCTTACTTGAACTTGTTTTCGTGTCATGATTCTACTTCAAGAACTTCGAGCCATCCAAGGATCCGTTGAAGCTAGATCCATTTTTCTCTTTTCTAGTAGGTTTATCCAAGGAACTTAAGGTAGTAATGATGTTCATAACATCATTCGATTCATACATATAAAGCTATCTTATTCGAAGGTTTAAACTTGTAATCACTAGAACATAGTTTAGTTAATTCTAAACTTGTTCGCAAACAAAAGTTAATCCTTCTAACTTGACTTTTAAAATCAACTAAACACATGTTCTATATCTATATGATATGCTAACTTAATGATTTAAAACCTGGAAACACGAAAAACACCGTAAAACCGGATTTACGCCGTCGTAGTAACACCGCGGGCTGTTTTGGGTTAGTTAATTAAAAACTATGATAAACTTTGATTTAAAAGTTGTTATTCTGAGAAAATGATTTTTATTATGAACATGAAACTATATCCAAAAATTATCGTTAAACTCAAAGTGGAAGTATGTTTTCTAAAATGGTCATCTAGACGTCGTTCTTTCGACTGAAATGACCACCTTTACAAAAACGACTTGTAACTTATTTTTCCAACTATAAACCTATACTTTTTCTATTTAGATTCATAAAATAGAGTTCAATATGAAACCATAGCAATTTGATTCATTCAAAACGGATTTAAAATGAAGAAGTTATGGGTAAAACAAGATTGGATAATTTTTCTCATTTTAGCTACGTGAAAATTGGTAACAAATCTATTCCAACCATAACTTAATCAACTTGTATTGTATATTATGTAATCTTGAGATACCATAGACACGTATACAATGTTTCGACCTATCATGTCGACACATCTATATATATTTCGGAACAACCATAGATGAAATGTCCCGTTCTTATTGATTAAAAACGTTCCATATTAATTGATTTCGTTGCGAGGTTTTGACCTCTATATGAGACGTTTTTCAAAGACTGCATTCATTTTTAAAACAAACCATAACCTTTATTTCATCAATAAAGGTTTAAAAAGCTTTACGTAGATTATCAAATAATGATAATCTAAAATATCCTGTTTACACACGACCATTACATAATGGTTTACAATACAAATATGTTACAACAAAATAAGTTTCTTGAATGCAGTTTTTACACAATATCATACAAGCATGGACTCCAAATCTTGTCCTTATTTAAGTATGCGACAGCGGAAGCTCTTAATAATCACCTGAGAATAAACATGCTTAAAACGTCAACAAAAATGTTGGTGAGTTATAGGTTTAACCTATATATATCAAATCGTAACAATAGACCACAAGATTTCATATTTCAATACACATCCCATACATAGAGATAAAAATCATTCATATGGTGAACACCTGGTAACCGACAATAACAAGATGCATATATAAGAATATCCCCATCATTCCGGGACACCCTTCGGATATGATATAAATTTCGAAGTACTAAAGCATCCGGTACTTTGGATGGGGTTTGTTAGGCCCAATAGATCTATCTTTAGGATTCGCGTCAATTAGGGTGTCTGTTCCCTAATTCTTAGATTACCAGACTTAATAAAAAGGGGCATATTCGATTTCGATAATTCAACCATAGAATGTAGTTTCACGTACTTGTGTCTATTTTGTAAATCATTTATAAAACCTGCATGTAATCTCATCCCAAAAATATTAGATTTTAAAAGTGGGACTATAACTCACTTTCACAGATTTTTACTTCGTCGGGAAGTAAGACTTGGCCACTGGTTGATTCACGAACCTATAACAATATATACATATATATCAAAGTATGTTCAAAATATATTTACAACACTTTTAATATATTTTGATGTTTTAAGTTTATTAAGTCAGCTGTCCTCGTTAGTAACCTACAACTAGTTGTCCACAGTTAGATGTACAGAAATAAATCGATAAATATTATCTTGAATCAATCCACGACCCAGTGTATACGTATCTCAGTATTGATCACAACTCAAACTATATATATTTTGGAATCAACCTCAACCCTGTATAGCTAACTCCAACATTCACATATAGAGTGTCTATGGTTGTTCCGAAATATATATAGATGTGTCGACATGATAGGTCGAAACATTGTATACGTGTCTATGGTATCGCAAGATTACATAATATATAATACAAGTTGATTAAGTTATGGTTGGAATAGATTTGTTACCAATTTTCACGTAGCTAAAATGAGAAAAATTATCCAATCTTGTTTTACCCATAACTTCTTCATTTTAAATCCGTTTTGAGTGAATCAAATTGCTATGGTTTCATATTGAACTCTATTTTATGAATCTAAACAAAAAAAGTATAGGTTTCTAGTCGGAAAAATAAGTTACAAGTCGTTTTTGTAAAGGTAGTCATTTCAGTCGAAAGAACGACGTCTAGATGACCATTTTAGAAAACATACTTCCACTTTGAGTTTAACCATAATTTTTGGATATAGTTTCATGTTCATAATAAAAATCATTTTCTCAGAATAACAACTTTTAAATCAAAGTTTATCATAGTTTTTAATTAACTAACCCAAAACAGCCCGCGGTGTTACTACGACGGCGTAAATCCGGTTTTACGGTGTTTTTCGTGTTTCCAGGTTTTAAATCATTAAGTTAGCATATCATATAGATATAGAACATGTGTTTAGTTGATTTTAAAAGTCAAGTTAGAAGGATTAACTTTTGTTTGCGAACAAGTTTAGAATTAACTAAACTATGTTCTAGTGATTACAAGTTTAAACCTTCGAATAAGATAGCTTTATATGTATGAATCGAATGATGTTATGAACATCATTACTACCTTAAGTTCCTTGGATGAACCTACTGGAAAAGAGAAAAATGGATCTAGCTTCAATGGATCCTTGGATGGCTCAAAGTTCTTGAAGCAAAATCATGACACGAAAACAAGTTCAAGTAAGATCATCACTTGAAATAAGATTGTTATAGTTATAGAAATTGAACCAAAGTTTGAATATGATTATTACCTTGTATTAGAATGATAACCTACTGTAAGAAACAAAGATTTCTTGAGGTTGGATGATCACCTTACAAGATTGGAAGTGAGCTAGCAAACTTGAAAGTATTCTTGATTTTATGAAACTAGAACTTTTGGAATTTATGAAGAACACTTAGAACTTGAAGATAGAACTTGAGAGAGTTCAATTAGATGAAGAAAATTGAAGAATGAAAGTGTTTGTAGGTGTTTTTGGTCGTTGGTGTATGGATTAGATATAAAGGATATGTAATTTTGTTTTCATGTAAATAAGTCATGAATGATTACTCATATTTTTGTAATCTTATGAGATATTTCATGCTAGTTGCCAAATGATGGTTCCCACATGTGTTAGGTGACTCACATGGGCTGCTAAGAGCTGATCATTGGAGTGTATATACCAATAGTACATACATCTAAAAGCTGTGTATTGTACGAGTACGAATACGGGTGCATACGAGTAGAATTGTTGATGAAACTGAACGAGAATGTAATTGTAAGCATTTTTGTTAAGTAGAAGTATTTTGATAAGTGTATTGAAGTCTTTCAAAAGTGTATAAATACATATTAAAACACTACATGTATATACATTTTAACTGAGTCGTTAAGTCATCGTTAGTCGTTACATGTAAGTGTTGTTTTGAAACCTTTAGGTTAACGATCTTGTTAAATGTTGTTAACCCAATGTTTATAATAACAAAAGAGATTTTAAATTATTATATTATCATGATATTATGATGTACGAATATCTCTTAATATGATATATATACATTAAATGTCGTTACAACGATAAACGTTACATATATGTCTCGTTTCAAAATCATTAAGTTAGTAGTCTTGTTTTTACATATGTAGTTCATTGTTAATATAATTAATGATATGTTTACTTATCATAATATAATGTTAACTATATATATAACCATATATATGTCATCATATAGTTTTTTTACAAGTTTTAACGTTCGTGAATCACCGGTCAACTTGGGTGGTCAATTGTCTATATGAAACCTATTTCAATTAATCAAGTCTTAACAAGTTTGATTGCTTAACATGTTGGAAACATTTAATCATGTAAACATCAATCTCAATTAATATATATAAACATGGAAAAGTTCGGGTCACTACAGTACCTACCCGTTAAATAAATTTCGTCCCGAAATTTTAAGCTGTTGAAGGTGTTGACGAATCTTCTGGAAATAGATGCGGGTATTTCTTCTTCATCTGATCTTCACGCTCCCAGGTGAACTCGGGTCCTCTACGAGCATTCCATCGAACCTTAACAATTGGTATCTTGTTTTGCTTAAGTCTTTTAACCTCACGATCCATTATTTCGACGGGTTCTTCGATGAATTGAAGTTTTTCATTGATTTGGATTTCATCTAACGGAATAGTGAGATCTTCTTTAGCAAAACATTTCTTCAAATTCGAGACGTGGAAAGTGTTATGTACAGCCGCGAGTTGTTGAGGTAACTCTAGTCGGTAAGCTACTGGTCCGACACGATCAATAATCTTGAATGGTCCAATATACCTTGGATTTAATTTCCCTCGTTTACCAAATCGAACAACGCCTTTCCAAGGTGCAACTTTAAGCATGACCATCTCTCCAATTTCAAATTCTATATCTTTTCTTTTAATGTCAGCGTAGCTCTTTTGTCGACTTTGGGCGGTTTTCAACCGTTGTTGAATTTGGATGATCTTCTCAGTAGTTTCTTGTATAATCTCCGGACCCGTAATCTGTCTATCCCCCACTTCACTCCAACAAATCGGAGACCTGCACTTTCTACCATAAAGTGCTTCAAACGGCGCCATCTCAATGCTTGAATGGTAGCTGTTGTTGTAGGAAAATTCTGCTAACGGTAGATGTCGATCCCAACTGTTTCCGAAATCAATAACACATGCTCGTAGCATGTCTTCAAGCGTTTGTATCGTCCTTTCGCTCTGCCCATCAGTTTGTGGATGATAGGCAGTACTCATGTCTAGACGAGTTCCTAATGCTTGCTGTAATGTCTGCCAGAATCTTGAAATAAATCTGCCATCCCTATCAGAGATAATAGAGATTGGTATTCCATGTCTGGAGATGACTTCCTTCAAATACAGTCGTGCTAACTTCTCCATCTTGTCATCTTCTCTTATTGGTAGGAAGTGTGCTGATTTGGTGAGACGATCAACTATTACCCAAATAGTATCAAAACCACTTGCAGTCCTTGGCAATTTAGTGATGAAATCCATGGTAATGTTTTCCCATTTCCATTCCGGGATTTCGGGTTGTTGAAGTAGACCTGATGGTTTCTGATGCTCAGCTTTGACCTTAGAACACGTCAAACATTCTCCTACGTATTTAGCAACATCGGCTTTCATACCCGGCCACCAAAAATGTTTCTTGAGATCCTTGTACATCTTCCCCGTTCCAGGATGTATTGAGTATCTGGTTTTATGAGCTTCTCTAAGTACCATTTCTCTCATATCTCCAAATTTTGGTACCCAAATCCTTTCAGCCCTATACCGGGTTCCGTCTTCCCGAATATTAAGATGCTTCTCCGATCCTTTGGGTATTTCATCCTTTAAATTTCCCTCTTTTAAAACTCCTTGTTGCGCCTCCTTTATTTGAGTAGTAATGTTATTATGAATCATTATATTCATAGATTTTACTCGAATGGGTTCTCTGTCCTTCCTGCTCAAGGCATCGGCTACCACATTTGCCTTCCCCGGATGGTAACGAATCTCAAAGTCGTAATCATTCAATAATTCAATCCACCTACGCTGCCTCATATTCAGTTGTTTCTGATTAAATATGTGTTGAAGACTTTTGTGGTCGGTATATATAATACTTTTGACCCCATATAAGTAGTGCCTCCAAGTCTTTAATGCAAAAACAACCGCGCCTAATTCCAAATCATGCGTCGTATAATTTTGTTCGTGAATCTTCAATTGTCTAGACGCATAAGCAATCACCTTCGTTCGTTGCATTAATACACAACCGAGACCTTGCTTTGATGCATCACAATAAATCACAAAATCATCATTCCCTTCAGGCAATGACAATATAGGTGCCGTAGTTAGCTTTTTCTTCAATAACTGAAACGCTTTCTCTTGTTCATCATTCCATTCAAATTTCTTCCCTTTATGCGTTAATGCAGTCAAGGGTTTTGCTATTCTGGAAAAGTCTTGGATGAACCTTCTGTAGTAACCAGCTAGTCCTAAAAACTGGCGTATGTGTTTCGGAGTTTTCGGGGTTTCCCACTTTTCAACAGTTTCTATCTTTGCCGGATCCACCTTAATACCTTCTTTGTTCACTATGTGACCTAGGAATTGAACTTCTTCCAACCAAAATGCACACTTTGAAAACTTAGCGTACAATTCTTCCTTCCTCAATACTTCTAACACCTTTCTCAAATGTTCACCGTGTTCTTGGTCATTCTTTGAGTAAATAAGTATGTCATCAATGAAAACAATGACAAACTTGTCAAGGTATGGTCCACACACTCGGTTCATAAGGTCCATGAACACAGCTGGTGCATTAGTTAAACCAAACGGCATGACCATAAACTCGTAATGACCGTAACGTGTTCTGAAAGCAGTCTTTGGAATATCATCTTCTTTCACCCGCATTTGATGATACCCGGAACGTAAGTCAATCTTTGAATAAACAGACGAGCCTTGTAGTTGATCAAATAAGTCGTCGATTCTCGGTAGTGGGTAGCGGTTCTTGATGGTAAGTTTGTTCAACTCTCGGTAGTCGATACACAACCTGAATGTACCATCTTTCTTCTTGACAAACAAAACAGGAGCTCCCCACGGTGATGTGCTTGGTCGAATGAAACCACGCTCTAAAAGTTCTTGTAATTGGCTTTGCAGTTCTTTCATCTCGCTGGGTGCGAGTCTGTAAGGAGCACGAGCTATTGGTGCAGCTCCTGGTACAAGATCTATTTGAAATTCAACGGATCGATGTGGGGGTAATCCCGGTAATTCTTTTGGAAATACATCGGGAAATTCTTTTGCAATGGGAACATCATTGATGCTCTTTTCTTCAGTTTGTACTTTCTCGACGTGTGCTAGAACAGCATAGCAACCTTTTCTTATTAGTTTTTGTGCCTTCAAATTACTAATAAGATGTAGCTTCGTGTTGCCCTTTTCTCCGTACACCATTAAGGGTTTTCCTTTTTCTCGTATAATGCGAATTGCATTTTTGTAACAAACGATCTCCGCTTTCACTTCTTTCAACCAGTCCATACCGATTATCACATCAAAACTCCCTAACTCTACTGGTATCAAATCAATCTTAAATGTTTCGCTAACTAGTTTAATTTCTCGATTCCGACATATATTATCTGCTGAAATTAATTTACCATTTGCTAATTCGAGTAAAAATTTACTATCCAAAGGCGTCAATGGACAACTTAATTTAGCACAAAAATCTCTACTCATATAGCTTCTATCCGCACCCGAATCAAATAAAACGTAAGCAGATTTATTGTCAATAAGAAACGTACCCGTAACAAGCTCCGGGTCTTCCTGTGCCTCTACCGCATTAATATTGAAAACTCTTCCACGGCCTTGTCCATTCGTGTTCTCCTGGTTCGGGCAATTTCTAATAATGTGGCCTGGTTTTCCACATTTATAACAAACTACATTGGCATAACTTGCTCCGACACTACTTGCTCCGCCATTACTCGTTCCGACACCATTTGTTCCTTTCGTTCTATTAACCCCTGGTCCGTAGACCTCACACTTCGCCGCGCTATGACCATTTCTTTTACACTTGTTGCAAAATTTGGTGCAGAACCCCGAGTGATTCTTTTCACACCTTTGGCATAGTTGCTTCTGATTGTTGTTGTTGTTGCGGTTATTATTGTTGTTGGGATGATTGTTGTAGTTGCTGTTGTTGTTGTTGTTGTTGTTGGGCCGTTTGTTGTAGTTGCGATTGATGTTGCGATTGTTGGGATAATTGTTGCGATTATTGTTGTAATTGCTGTTGTTGTTGTATTGGTGATTCTTATCACCGTTTTCCTCCCACTTTCTTTTGACTTGCTTCACATTAGCCTCTTCAGCAGTCTGTTCTTTAATTCTTTCTTCAATCTGGTTCACTAGTTTGTGAGCCATTCTACATGCCTGTTGTATGGAGGCGGGCTCGTGTGAACTTATATCTTCTTGGATTCTTTCCGGTAATCCTTTCACAAACGCGTCGATCTTCTCTTCCTCATCTTCGAATGCTCCCGGACACAATAGGCACAATTCTGTGAATCGTCTTTCGTACGTGGTAATATCAAATCCTTGGGTTCGTAACCCTCTAAGTTCTGTCTTGAGCTTATTGACCTCGGTTCTGGGACGGTACTTCTCGTTCATCAAGTGCTTGAATGCTGACCACGGTAGTGCGTACGCATCATCTTGTCCCACTTGCTCTAGATAGGTATTCCACCATGTTAACGCAGAACCTGTGAAGGTATGCGTAGCGTACTTCACTTTGTCCTCTTCAGTACACTTACTTATGGCAAACACCGATTCAACCTTCTCGGTCCACCGTTTCAATCCGATCGGTCCTTCGGTTCCATCAAATTCCAAAGGTTTGCAGGCAGTGAATTCTTTGTAGGTGCATCCTACACGATTTCCTGTACTGCTAGATCCAAGGTTATTGTTGGTATGTAGCGCAGCCTGTACTGCGGCTATGTTTGAAGCTAGAAAAGTACGGAATTCCTCTTCATTCATATTCACGGTGTGTCGAGTGGTCGGTGCCATTTCCTTCAAAATAGTTAAATGGAACAAGTTAATCATACAGAATATTAAGAGTAGTTAATAGTATTTCGTAGCATAATATGAACTCATTTATAAAAGCTTTTTCTTCATATTAGCGTTTTATAAGTTTAAATTCGGGTAGTACCTACCCGTTAAGTTCATACTTAGTAGCTAATATACAATTCAACTACTACAATTCTATATGAAAAACTGATTATAATAATATTTCGCGTTCAAACTTTTATACAATATTTTACAAACTTACAATACCCCTTATTTTACATAAAGCATGAAATATAGCACACAATAACTTTGATACAAGATAGTTGTGAAGACAATTCTAGCTAGTACACAAGTCGTTCAGCAAAGGCAATAAAGACACGTAATTCATACGTCCAGAAACAAGTCATGCATTCTGGTTTTACTAGGACTACTTCCCATCCTTGGTCTTGTGCAACATAACCGTTATGGCCGTTGATAAGACAGCGTGTTGTAACGTCATCAAAGGGACGAGGGTTACGTAATGTCCAACAGTCCCGTAATAATCTAAAAACCTCATTTCTTACCCCAATTACCGACTCCGTCACTTGTGGAAACGTTTTGTTTAATAGTTGTAGCCCGATGTTCTTGTTCTCACTTTGGTGAGAAGCGAACATTACTAATCCGTAAGCATAACATGCTTCTTTATGTTGCATGTTAGCCGCTTTTTCTAAATCACGAAGTCCAATATTCGGATATATTGAGTCAAAATAATTTCTTAACCCGTTGCGTAAAATAGCATTTGGGTTCCCCGCAATATATGCGTCAAAGTAAACACATCGTAACTTATGGGTTTCCCAATGTGATATCCCCCATCTTTCAAACGAAAGTCTCTTATAAACCAAGACATTCTTGGAACGTTCTTCGAATGTCTTACAAACTGATCTCGCCTTAAATAGTTGTGCCGAAGAATTCTGGCCGACTCTAGACAAGATTTCATCAATCATGTCTCCGGGTAGGTCTCTTAAAATATTGGGTTGTCTATCCATTTTGTGTTTTTAAACTGTAAAATAGACAAGAGTTAGATTCATAAAAAAAAATACTTATTAATACAAGCAATTTTTACATATATCATAAAGCATAAGAATACTATATTCCATATATTACACCACACGAATACAACTATCTTATTCCGACTCGCTCGTTTCTTCTTCTTCGGTTTTGGTTCGTTTTGCCAGGTTTCTAGGGATATATGATGTTCCCCTAATACGAGCCGTCGTTGTCCACATTGGTTTAGAAAAACCTGGTGGTTTAGAGGTTCCCGGGTCATTGTTACAACTTAAGGACTTCGGGGGTTGACGATACATATAAAGTTCATCGGGGTTGGAATTAGATTTCTCTATTTTTATGCCCTTTCCCTTATTATTTTCTTTTGCCTTTTTAAATTCAGTTGGGGTAATTTCTATAACATCATCGGAATTCTCGTCGGAATCCGATTCATCGGAGAATTGGTAATCCTCCCAATATTTTGCTTCCTTGGCGGAAACACCATTGACCATAATTAACTTTGGTCGGTTGGTTGAGGATTTTCTTTTACTTAACCGTTTTATTATTTCCCCCACCGGTTCTATTTCTTCATCCGGTTCCGATTCTTCTTCCGGTTCCGATTCTTCTTCCGGTTCCGACTCTTCTTCCGGTTCCTCTTCGGGAACTTGTGAATCAGTCCACAAATCATTCCAATTTACATTTGACTCTTCATTATTATTAGGTGAGTCAATGGGACTTGTTCTAGAGGTAGACATCTATCACATAATATCAAACACGTTAAGAGATTAATATATCACATAATATTCATATGTTAAAAATATATAGTTTCCAACAAAAATGTTAAGCAATCATTTTTAAAGAAAACACGGTCGAAGTCCAGACTCACTAATGCATCCTAACAAACTCGATAAGACACACTAATGCAAATTTTCTGGTTCTCTAAGACCAACGCTCGGATACCAACTGAAATGTCCCGTTCTTATTGATTAAAAACGTTCCATATTAATTGATTTCGTTGCGAGGTTTTGACCTCTATATGAGACGTTTTTCAAAGACTGCATTCATTTTTAAAACAAACCATAACCTTTATTTCATCAATAAAGGTTTAAAAAGCTTTACGTAGATTATCAAATAATGATAATCTAAAATATCCTGTTTACACACGACCATTACATAATGGTTTACAATACAAATATGTTACAACAAAATAAGTTTCTTGAATGCAGTTTTTACACAATATCATACAAGCATGGACTCCAAATCTTGTCCTTATTTAAGTATGCGACAGCGGAAGCTCTTAATAATCACCTGAGAATAAACATGCTTAAAACGTCAACAAAAATGTTGGTGAGTTATAGGTTTAACCTATATATATCAAATCGTAACAATAGACCACAAGATTTCATATTTCAATACACATCCCATACATAGAGATAAAAATCATTCATATGGTGAACACCTGGTAACCGACAATAACAAGATGCATATATAAGAATATCCCCATCATTCCGGGACACCCTTCGGATATGATATAAATTTCGAAGTACTAAAGCATCCGGTACTTTGGATGGGGTTTGTTAGGCCCAATAGATCTATCTTTAGGATTCGCGTCAATTAGGGTGTCTGTTCCCTAATTCTTAGATTACCAGACTTAATAAAAAGGGGCATATTCGATTTCGATAATTCAACCATAGAATGTAGTTTCACGTACTTGTGTCTATTTTGTAAATCATTTATAAAACCTGCATGTAATCTCATCCCAAAAATATTAGATTTTAAAAGTGGGACTATAACTCACTTTCACAGATTTTTACTTCGTCGGGAAGTAAGACTTGGCCACTGGTTGATTCACGAACCTATAACAATATATACATATATATCAAAGTATGTTCAAAATATATTTACAACACTTTTAATATATTTTGATGTTTTAAGTTTATTAAGTCAGCTGTCCTCGTTAGTAACCTACAACTAGTTGTCCACAGTTAGATGTACAGAAATAAATCGATAAATATTATCTTGAATCAATCC